>NW_010430325.1:352-13255 GCF_000710305.1 Buceros rhinoceros silvestris
GCGCTGGGGCCGGGAAGCCTTGGCTGCGCTGACCCTCACTGGACAGCGAGGGAAGTCCCTGCTGCTGAAGGCGAGAGGAGTTGTGGGGATTGTGGTGAATAAAAGAGCTTAACCTGGCTGAGATGGTGTGTTGGTTTCCTGCCTGTGAGAAATGCGTGATTGTTTCTCTTTACATCAGAGACCTGTTTCGGCAATTAGAGGCTTAGCATCTACATACGATCACCTTTTAATGTGTATCTGAACACTGAATATAGCCATTTCACTTATACGTCTTATCTGAAGTGTCTGCTTACATCAGATATGAATGTGGACTCTAAATTTTGGTATTTTAAAAAATATTTAGAAGCAAGGAAATCATAATATTGAAGTCAGCGTTGCCTGATGACTTGCCTCATTTTGCAACGTATATTTTTCCCTATATACAAGTCTGTGTGTGTGTGGTGCCATTTAGTATCATGATCTCTTGTGGACACATAAACGACGCATGAAGCTTTGTCTGTGCTCTGTAAATCCTTTCATTTGTGTACACAATGGAGAGTCTGATAATTCTTAGTGGCAAAAAAATGCTGTAGAAGAGCACTGGAAACTTTGTGAACGTGTAACAGAAAATATTGTCGGGTGCCGTGGCATTACAAATCTTGAGATATGTTAGCGTAAGTGGAAATATCTTTCTTTTGACTTCTTACTGTTGAGCTGGAGTCATGAAGACTCTCTGTGGGCAGCAGAAGCACGTTAGGGTGAGGGATGTAGCTGTGGGAGATCGTTGCGGTGCCTTATGCACCTCCAGACAACTCCAGCATTTATTTTGCCAGTAGCGATGCCACCGTGGTATTGGCATAGAGGAAATTGCTTTGAAGGTAAAACATGAAATCTTTGTTAATTGTTAACAGCCCTTTCTTCTTGCCTTTTAGTCTGAAAACTGGATTCCTAAAGTGGAAACCAGACTATGACAGTGCAGCTACCGAATATGGGAAGGCAGGTACGTATGGCTGTAAAAAGGCCCATGTGCTTTGTGCTTTCAAAGTAGTCTTTAAGCTTGATCTTTGATCACATCTTGCAATTTCAGTGCATTGCTGGGTAAGTAAAACTGTTGTGAAGACAAAGTAAGGTGAAACAACAACAACAACAACAAAAGAAAACCCTCATAGTAGCACTGTAAAATAAATTTCAGATTGTACTCAGAGTTATAAAATAACTGTCGAAACAATTTTATCTTTTTTTCAAACTTGCAACTTCTACTTTACAAATTACTCCGCGTGATAAAATTAAAGCATTCCCTCTTCCGCTTGTCCACCCCCAAATCCTATGACTTTACTACAAAACAACCAATATTTAAGCTTGTTTTTAAAACCGTATGTCCTGCCAAAGGCTGTCTCAGTCAGGTACAGAGATGCTGCCAGGGTGGTTTTTTTAGGGATGGTAAGATCTCTTTCCACTGCAAGTGTCACATGGAATATAACGTTATTACTAGTTGATTCCTTTTTGCTCTTAAACAGTTTTCCTCATGTTGCTAATGTATCGTGGGGTTTTTTTGGCTTCTTGCTCTAAGGATTCCTACTCATTCATTTAAGCCTGAATAAAAAAATACAAACTTGGGAGAGGGGCTGGAGCATTTAGAAGCGGAAATTTATTTTAAATCCTACTTTGATATCCTGTCAGTCTCAGGGAGAGAGAAATGCGTGTCTGTGCCCTGCAGTGGTTGTGTCGAGGAAGCTGTTAGAGATACGGTCTGTGGATGGGACGAGTCTCTTCCTCCCATGCTGATTGGGTATGACCTCTGGTGATTCAAACTTTCCACATACGCAGTTCCGTAGTGCAGGAGCTTGGTAAACGGTAACCATTGATTTCAGGAGTCTGTTTGCATCTTTAGGTGGCTGAATTCTTCAGCAGAAGTGGTGGTGGTGGAAATGGCAAGCTGTAACTAAGAACTGTATGTCATTTCTTGCAGCCGTTGCTTTTAAGAATGCCAAGCAGTTTGACCAGGCGAGGGAAGCCTGTCTGCGGGAAGCTGAGGCACATGAAAACAACAAGGCGTATCTTTCCATTGCTGCTTGTTCTTTTTGTCCAAGAAGCTGTCTAGAATGGGTTAACGGGGGTGGGTAGAAGATGTGTTTAATATATTTGCACGTTTTGTCAATCTTAACAAAATTGTCTTTTAAAAGACGCTTCCTCTGCGCTCTGAGGGGGGAAACTAAAGAACTCTTTTGGTTAGAAAATCGGTGTTGTTTCCAGGCACGTCTGGAGTGATCAGATTTTGTACACTAGTAGTTTTTCTACATTGTATTTTCATGGGTTTTGTCCTTGACTTTGACAATGCTGCTTCCAGTCTTTTCCATGCTGCCAAGTAAGTACAGAAGCACTGACTGATCTGGACATTTTCTAACATACGGTACAAGCATGAACTGTCACTTTGGCCTCGCTTCAGTAAATGGAGGGATTCAAGTGATTTTTGTGGTTTCAAAATCGGTTTAATAGAAGTGTAGGCTTAAAGTCTGAAAAACCTGCAGTGGCCACCTGAAGAAGTGATGATTTTTACCTTCTTCAGTTCCTTTTGATCCCAAATATTTTTTTCTTGGATGAACTTTCTGTCATTTTGAAGGTCTGTACAGCTGAGCTTATGAAGAAGTTTTTAATTAAAGAGTACTTCAAAGCGAACAAACAACAACCAATAATCCAAATATCACCTCTGGGTCAGCTCAGGAGAATAGATTTTTAGTGGGGAGTGTGGTTGAAGGACTTCATTTGTGGCAGAAAATGTTACACTTGCACTGTCTCATTAAATAAAACACTTGAAGCATCTTTGAGGCATTAGATATTAACCGCCAATGCATGTTAACTTCTGCTGCCTAACTAGAGCTTGCTGAAATACACCATACCTAACTGAATTGTAATTTTTTTGTCTCTGCAGAGCTTATGAACAAGCTGGCATGATGCTAAAGGTATTTAATTTACTCATTTTTATTAAAAGGCTCTATTTTGTAGTGGAGAATATTGTGCACTGGACCATTTTACAAACATAATTAAGCAAATTGCAGATTAAAGTGGTATTTCTTCGTTGGCTCGTAGTCCCTACTAACACCCTCAGTAGGTTAGGGGCGCGACACTTGTTATCTGGGGGGAAAAGAAGTGGATTTCCTTTTCTAGAAGGAAAGGTGAGGGCCTCATGTCAGGGAGTATCAGAACAATGGTGCTGCTTCTGCTCTAAGCCACCACAAATTCATGCCTTTCGTGAAAGTTTGGTACTGACGAATGAATTTTATGGAGCTGGTGGTCAACTTTCACTAGCCCACAAGTTCCTAAATCAAAGTTAAATAGAAACAAGTAAGGTTTTACAGTTTAGCTTGATTAGTTTTGTTGTACTTAAGCCCAGTTCCCGAGAGCAGCGTCCCCCTGCCTCTTGCTTTGCAGGAGATGCAGAGGCTCCCCGAAGCAGTTCAGCTGATCGAGAAAGCCAGTATGATGTACCTGGAGAACGGGACTCCGGATACAGCAGCAATCGCGCTGGAGCGGGCTGGGAAGTAAGTCTGTGCTGTCGCTGCAAGCAGGGCGTGGGTGTGGCTTTGGTTTTCTTCCTCGTCTTTTTGATGCTTTTAGGTTAAAAATTGTTCAAATCTGAAGAGAAATGCTTCATGCTTATTACAGGTTAATAGAAAATGTGAGCCCAGAGAAGGCTGTGCAGCTCTATCAGCAAGCAGCGTCAGTGTTTGAAGTAAGTGCTGGGGCTTTTTTTGTGTTTTGGTTTGGATTGGGGTTTTTTTTTTTGCCACCAGAGAGAACTTTCCGGTCCTTCAAAGTATACGAAGATGAATGAATTGGTGTTCAGGGTCAGCTCTGGGTTCTAAATCATTTTTCCTTCCTTTCACACCAGTGGCTGAGTAATGAAACTGCAGATTTCTTACGCTGTAGAGGAGGAGATTATAAAAGTTAGGAGTCAGTTTGCCTTTGCCTTTTTCTTGGTTTGGGACTTGACTGAATCTGAATTTTGTATGTTGTCAAGTTTTCTGCCTCTTGTTGGGCAGTGCAGGGGACGGGGACCGTGACTGCTGTGAGTCCTGGAGCCTGAATAGTTTGAAATCCTTGAAAGCACAGACGAGAAGAGTTGGCTTGATGCTCCGCTTGTTCCATGAACAGACAATTTCCCTTTTTGCTGCTGCCTTTGGTGTACTTCTGACCTCAGCTGTCAGTTGTTTCCATATTGGCAGGTTGTCCTGGATGTGTCTTGGCTCTGTAGGTCCACACAGGAGCTGGCTGTGGGCCTTGGGTGCACCAATAGTCTTCATGCTTCCCTCAAGAGTGTGACCTGCGGACCTAATGATTAACCATTGTTCTGAGCTACAGACGACAAATGAAGGTCTAGTGGTCTTCAAACTGTGCAGATGAAATACAGATTAATTCTTTTTGTGCTCTAGAATGAAGAACGCTTACGACAAGCATTAGAAATGCTAGGGAAGGCATCAAGACTTCTAGTCAGAGGACGCAGGTATAGCTTTATGGCTTCTTTGTAATTGTAATTGAATTTTTAATAGTGATTTTTCTTTGGTGTTTTGGGCGTTTATTGTGGGGTCTATATACTGTTAGTTAATTCTTGTTGGAGACGCACTTCAAACTAAATTTGAGTTTCTGTGGGATAGACCATGTTGATCCAGGAACGACCTGTTTTGTGTTCTGGGATGTGAGAACGTGGGCTCTAGGGCTTTGTGTCCTTTGTGGTGTTGAATAGCTAGAAAGCACATTCACCACTTTTCAGTAATTCTTGAGCTACTTCAGGAAATCTATTTGGTTTTTTTTATTCCAGCACTAACACGTAGAAACTACTTGAAAGTCTTTCATAGCTGGGGAATATAAACCAGGAGAATTGAGTGGTTAATCTGAGGAAAGAAATCTTTTTGCAGCAGTCGGATTCTGGACCTCTTAAAGAAGAGCATGTCTTGGAGTCTTAATGGGGATTTATTTTAATTCTTCATTGCTAGTACCAAACTGGACCTGCAGTTCAGCTTAGACTTGCTTCACAGAAACACGTAGTTTCTTTAAGAAATTGTCTGGTTTTCTAACTCTGCTTTTGAGATGCTATTTCACTGCAGAATTGTGGTCAGAAAAGGAAATTTGCAGGGAACTTGAAAGTCTCCCTGTGAAAGCAGCTCAGCATCACTTCAGAACATCGAAACACTTGGCTGCTCTGCTGCTTTATAGCTCATGTTTTACTGCTGATTTCTGAAAGTTTAATATGATGGTGAAAAGAATATTCAAGCTCAAAAGTAATTCATAAGAGTTAATAGTGATAGTTCATGATTATCAAACTTACTGATGGCTTCTAGTAACCTCGTGACATACAGAAATCTGTTAGGGTACATAACAACGCGTTAGTCTTGTACAGAGTTGTGAAAAAGGAGGTTTCTGTGGGTGAATACCAGAGATGTTCTTAACCTGCACATCTACAAAAGGAATCTCTGACTATATATTTCTTCAGCTACTCCGTTAGTGAGTTCTGCAGCTGATTTGTGGTTGCGTTGCTTTTTATTCCTGTAGACTTGCTGGTGTCTTAGTGAAACATTTGATAATTACCCTCTGGTTCATTATGCTGCGTGTAGGCACTGATGCTCCTGGTTTTTTGTTTCTTTTAGATTAGATGAGGCTGCATTGTCTCTTCAAAAGGAAAAAAGTATTTATAAGGAAATTGAAAACTACCCAACGTGCTATAAGGTAAATTCCAAGAGACGGTTTTGTTAGTGCGTTTCCAGTTTGCTGGGTAACTGATGGCAGCTCTCATCTGACTGGTGAGATGTACCTCGTGATTCAGGGATATGTTTCTCTAACTGTGCTTTTTTACTACTGTGATCTTGAAGATAAGACGCTGATATCTATCAAAAACAAACAACGCATCAAAAATAAGGATGTTACCGAAAATAATTAACAAAACCTGTTACTGGGTGCAACAGTTCGTTGCAGTGATACAGGAGATAATCTATTTCATTCCAGCCCTCGGGTTTACTCCTTTGCTGTGTTGTTCTGACTCTCTTGTCTATCTTAGAATCATTGTGCATCATAATAATCTTTTTCACGCTAAACATTAACAGTCCAATATTTTTGTCATGTTTTACTGTTAATTTCTAAAGAATCATCAGCTTGGGGTTTTTCTGTTTTTTGGTTTCTTTTTAGAAAACTATTGCTCAGGTCTTAGTTCACCTTCACAGAAATGATTATGTTGCTGCAGAGAGATGTGTGAGGGAAAGCTATAGGTAAGTCTGCTTTACATCCTATGATTTTAAACTGCTTGTTGCATTAATGCAGATCAGTTCTTAGGAAAGACTGGTGGAAACACTGTCTGTCAAGACATTTTAAGCCTCTGCTTCAGGGTACAATAACAGCATTCCCTGGACTCTGGCTGTCAGGAATCTTTTTCACTCTGAACAGATTTAGCAGTAATTACCCTGGTGATTCTTCTTAATGAAGCTACAATTAAAAGTTGGTCATAAAGAAGTAGTTACATGCGACAGGTGACATGAGATGGAAGTTAGAAGTTCTTCCTGTGTATTTTTCCTTGTTTAAAAAATGAGGGGAGAATGAGTTCTGGCTGCGCTTGCCACACGGATACCCTTTGGGTTGTGCTGCCTTTTCAAATGGAACAGAGATGGATTTCATATTAAAGTGGGTATTTCTGGATGTCACCATCTGAATTTTTCATTTTTTTTCAGAATCTTTTTGCCCTGTTGCGTGGAGGCCCTTAACAAGTTGAAACTCTATCTCATCGTTACCGTATTTTATTACAATTTGAGGATGGAAATATGGAATGAAGTTGAAAAATGTGCAATATTAGCGTCCCAGTATAATCAGTTAAGCTGTTGTACCGTGGTGATTAGATTGAGGGCAAGATGAATCTAAATGGTTTTGTTAAAAAAAACGGTTTGTGGCATGCAAATTGTTCCACTTCTGGTTATGTTGATCTAGGAGATCTCACCCTCACCATGCATTGGAACAAGAAAACCAAAATTTCTACTTTTTGTGATCATTTTTAAATAGTTGATTGAACTGAAAGATAATTTAGGAAGCAGACAGTAGTCAGTTTAAATACACTGAAATGAAGAAGGAACTCTTTCACAGCCAGGAGGAAATTCTGGTGTCACATTTTGGCTTAGTGTTTAACCCCGGGTCCAGAGGCTTTCCCAGTAGCTCTCCCTTTCAGCTTTCAGTAACAAAACACTGACACAACATATTTTTCCTTAAACCATGTTTGTATTGAAATGACGTGAACATTTGTGTAGGTGAAGTTGTGCTTTTTTTTCCAGAAATTTTCAAGATCAGTCTTTAAACTTCTTGCTGCTGTTTTCCTATTTATATTTTGTAGATAGAATCTCATTACAGAATGTTTCTGTATGTCAGGTGGAGGAAGAGTTTATTGACTAGTTGGAAAATAGTGAAAAATCCTAATATTCTCGATTTGTCTTGACTATGACTGTAGTCTTATTGTCAGCACGCAAACTAGTATTGCCTAAAGCTTAATTTGATGGATATGCCCCATGTACCTGGAGAAATCAAAGGCAGTTTTGTGGCATGAGCAGTTCACCAGATTCTTAAAAGCCGCTTGCTCTTCTGCTCTTAATCGGCAGCACTCAATGAGAGAATAGCTGAGTGGCAGGGAGAAGGGGGAAACGCCCTGAGTAAACCCCTCCTTTCCTGCAGTATACCGGGATTTAATGGAAGCGAAGACTGCGCAGCGCTAGAGCAGCTGCTGGAAGGGTACGACCAGCAAGATCAGGATCAAGTTTCTGAAGTCTGTAATTCGCCACTCTTCAAATACATGGACAATGATGTAAGTAGGCAGTTCCTAGCGATTGTTTGTTTGTTTGTTTGTTTATAATCCTTTTGTTTGTTCAGATTGAAAGAGATTCTTATTTTCTACTGGACGAAAATAAGAAGAGCAGGGTCTACGTATTTATTGTGACTTGCTCTGTCATCCTGCCCTCTGCCCGTGAACTTGATGTGCTCATTTACTCCGCTGCCTGCCAATGCCAAGTCCCACGTCGTTCCTTTCAAATGGTGGGAAAGAGCAGCTTGTTACGGACTCACTGAGTTTGTTTGAGTTCTTTCCCCTTCATTCCTTAGGGACAATTTGCTGCTTATGCTTTATCTCAGAAACACCCTATAGCTGATGTAGGTGCCTAAATATTACAGAATATGATGCCTACAGGATGACAGTGTTGAATGTGGATTTTTTTAGCACATATTGCTTAGCAAGGCACTAATTAGTGAAGGATTTTTTATTTTAAGACAGTAGTTGTGTCCCCCTTTTTTTTTTTTTCCTCTGTAAATTGTAGGAAGTATGAGGATAGGAAAGGTGTGAGATAAAGGAGACTTCCATGCACACCAAACTTTGTAACGGTATTGATGAATTTACCTTTTGTTACTATGCTGAATAGTAAAAATTAATGTACTAATCTTACTGAAAAACACTTGTAAGGCTTGTTACATGCCTTATTACTGTATGCAGAGCTGCCTACTGAAAAATCACCTTTTTTTACGTAAAGCTTGAACCACAGCAGCTGTAAGGTGTAGCCAAAGAGTTATCATACGCGTCTCGCATCCCATTCTCAGAGGGTTTGAGATTGGTTCATTTTTTCTACCTTACGCTTATTCTACACTGGAAAATTACACTCCAAAAGCAGCGTCAGCCTGTTTTCTGTGCTGCAGGTTACCTGCTCGTTCATCGTGAGCGTCAGTCGATTCTGTGCAGTGTAACTCAACAAGATTTTTCTCTGTGCTAGGAGAGAACTTAAACTTGCCTTTTCTTGTCAGTATGCCAAGCTTGGTCTGACCTTGGTTGTGCCAGGAGGTGGAATCAAGAAGAAGTCGCCAAATGCTGCACAAGACAAAGCAAGAGGACCTGCCGCAGTGGGCTCTCGTGGTGAAGAGGAAGAGGATGAATATTCTGGTGGACTGTGCTAGCTCCAGACAGAGGTTGTCTTAAATACCTGACTTATTTGTGATGTTGAGCATACCCAAAGGTACCAGATTTACCAGCGCTTCATTGCAATCGTGATGTGGGAATGCTGATGTTAACTTGGCAGCTTCTGGGTACAGTACAGGAGAAAAAGCATGATTGTACCTATCATCTCAAAACTTCTCTGGATTTCATTTCTTACCTGGTGGGAGCTTCCTCAGGGCCCTGCCTTCAGTTGACTGGGTAAATTTGAGAGGAATGTTTACTAAAAGTGCAGTTTAAACAAAGACTGGAGGAGGGAGAGTGGGACAAAATTTTGAATGTTGGATTTTTTTGGTCCCATGAATATGTTTGTGACTGTTTTCTGAGTGCAATATCTGGTCATAGGGCTATTTATCTCCTGTTTATCACCATTTAAGGCAGACTGTGCCAGGCAGGATTTTTTCACTAGTAAAAGCACAAGGGGGAGCATCCAGTTTATTTTCAACATATTTTTCTCACACTGTGGAATATTTTAATACCTTATTCTTTGCAAGCAGTATCTGTGCAGGTGTGGAAACACTACGTCAACCAGTCTGTCATCACATTTTTAACTTGCAGGCCTAAAAATGCACACACGTCTTTCATCCAAAGAACCTGAAGTTTTGGGAGATAAATGTGAGTGTGGTGTTGGTCACATACACCTTGGGAACAGGAGGTAGTGGACAACCATTCTGGTTGGACAACACACAAGTAATGCGTGTTGAATATAAAGCTCTGAAGACAATATTTAACAAAAGCTTAGGTGGGATGTGTTGGGGTTTGTGAGTGTTCTAGGTGTTTGTTTACTGATCAATATGCTAGTCAACAAAAATATTTAATTATCTTGTATTTTCAAAGCACAGAACAGCTCTCTCTTACAAACAGCATTTTTCAAACTAGCTCAGAATCCAAAGTAACCACATTTTAATGCATAGTCTCTTTTTTTTTATTTGGTTTCAAGCCATCACGTGTCTTGCAGTGTCTCCAATTTGTTTGGCCATTTTATGCTTAAGATTTACCAGCAGTGGAAGTTGTCCCCGTGGTCTGTTTTATCTGAAGAACCTAATCCAGATCCTCACTAGGGTGAGATCGCTCAGAATCCGGCAGGGATTTTTGTGTGATACACGATGCCCAAAGATCAATAAACAGTAGAACTAAAGCCCGGGGTTAAGTGTCGGAACAGTTTCTGCTGTATGAAGGAATTGGAGACGTTCCGAAATACCAGGTGTGCATCTGACAATATATGTTGTTGTCTTCTGTTCAGTTGACTCAGCCTCTGGATTTGTTCACAAAGGTGACCACGTGCTTTTTATGGGCAGTTTTTATCACAAGTAGGAGAAAAGCACGCGGGTAGGAGCACTGGGAACGCTGTGTCATTTTCTTCAAGCTTTTCCTGCCGATTCTGAAATGAGTTTGGTTGAACGGTCCCACGGAGTCTTACTTTTTTGTGTGTGTGAACAACTGTGTGTATCTGAGAAGGTAACGTGTAAAAAGAAAAATCAGGAACTCTGTGTGTTTCTGTGAAAGAACTTGCAGACTTTAAACTGTGTTGTAACACTAACGCACCTTTAAAAGAAAAATTATTCATTAGATTCTTAAGCAAATTTCTCATTTTTCAAAAAATAATAGATGTGCAAGAGTGTCTTCCCACTCCCCCAACTTCTTTCTCTTTTCCCTGTGCCAAGTGCGGAAAATCATGGACAGAAGTAGCTTGTACTAAACGTGTGAAGCTGCCATGAGTTGGAAGGGGCTTCCCTGAATCTCGGGGGTAGAATCTTAACCTTTGATTGCAATGTGGCTGCAAAGACCAAATCTGCAGAAATGGAAGTGTCTGAAACTCAGATGGTCTATTTTATATAACTTATTCCTCTATTTTAGGCGATGAAAATGTGATAGGAACGTGTTAACTGCCTTTTAGTAGATATTTAACTGTAGAAGCAGCTCTCTGTGTATTATGTCTAGCGTTTGTTTCTTTCAAAGCCGTTTGCACACTTAAGTAAATACCATTTTGGTGATTTAAAGTGGGAAAGGTACCATTTACAGTAAGAAAGTTTCAAAAATCAGTGTTAACTGTAAGAAAAATGAAATTAAATTGTGCATGGAGGCTGAGCCAATGTGTATGTAAAATCAGAAGATCTCTAAATTATCTGTAACTTTAGACTCAGTATGCACAAGTGCAGCCTGAAACCTGTGCTTCACTCATTTTTTTTCCCAAATCTGTGGTGTATTAGAGTACAAAATGTGTTTGTAACAGCTCTGCAGATGCTGCCTCGTGAGAAGGGGCGATGTGTTTCACCAACATGGAAAATAAAACGTAAAACCAAGGCCTTTGTGCTCGCGTTCCCTGCTGTCGGTCAGGCCCTGCCCAGCACCACCATTTCAAAATGAATTTTGGATTTTTTAATTGCAAGCGGGTGCTGTGTGCGGCTGTCTGCGGTCTTGGTCTGCAGGCCAAGTGGTGCAGGGTATTACGTGACTGAGGACTAAGTCCTGGGCTCCTGCTGGCTCGAGTTTGAGGGTTGAAAGTCAGCGGTGTCCAATCTTCGTGGATTATTCACTCAGCATTTGCTTACAGCCCATTTAATTTATCCTGCAGGTTTTGTTTTCCTAACTAACCTTTTGGTGCCTTTACTGACTTTTGTTATTTGAGATGGTGCCATTGGTTTTGCGAGGAAAATGCAAAGTTGTCAATATTCAGTTGGATCCAGTGGGAGGAGGGGTTGAGAAACAACTAGATTTCAGCATTTCAGAAGCCATAGATCTTCTGAATCAAGGATGTGAACTCTAGAACTCTCTGGAGACTTCATCACTGCAGAAAAACTAGCTATTCTACTATTTTGAACTCAGACTTGCTGGAATAGTTGGAAGCTGGAGAACTTGGCACTCAAGTTCTTTAGCATGGCAGGAATCATCCCTCGGATGCTACAAACAAGCAGCTGTAAAAATAAGAATCAAGCTGCTCTTGGAAAAAAAACCCCAATCTTATTTTTTAATTATCTGGGTTTATAATAAGTAATGAACTTTTTTGGATGTAGGAAATAGTCCCCTCCCAAGCCCAACTCCTACTGGTAATAAAATTGGAGCAACTAGTTGTAACTTCCCAGAGCAGGAGGCAACCACTTGGGATCTGTGGTTGTTTTGTGTATGAGCGGGGCTATTAATCTCTAAGCGAAGGGTCGGTAGGTGCCAGCATCCTCAGGAGCTGGACCCGCCTCTTCCCGCACCTCAGAACCTGTTGGAGAGTGTTTTATTCGACCACCTTCCAAAAAGCCAAGGGGTCTTTGTTTCAGAGCTGCTGTCGTTGCCCTTTAGCCATGATTTCGAGCGTAGCCTCCAGCTTGGAACAGGAGCGAGAGGAGGCTGCGAGGCCGCACGTACGTTGAGAGAACATGCGGCTGCTGTTGGCTCATCTGCTGAGTCTACTGGGAATAGCGGTCACGAGCGTGGCTGGTCTCCGCGGTACGCGCTGCTGGGATGTTAACTGGGGTGCAGCCAGTTTAGATGACTCAACAGAAACATTTTGATACTGGAGTGACAGAAGTAGGTTCTGTCATGTGTAACACAAGTGGGCGATCACTGGCTCCCTGCCTTGTTTTGGGCATGGGTTTAGGTGCCTTTTTTTTTGCACTGTTTCTAAACTGGAGCAGATTTGTTTTCCCAAGAGCGTTATTGCTTCGTTAGCACCAGATGGGGCTGCAGAGCAAGGGAAGGGCTCTCCTCGGCTTGAGGGAAGCCTTTGCTCCATGTCTGGGACAGCTCTTCTGTTTCAACATGCTTAGCTGTAGTTTTGCTCTGCTTAGAAGCATCCTCACAGGGACCTGCTGCTTCTCATGACTTGGAACACCCTGCCTGAGCTGTTGAAGAAACCAGTCCTGGGGCGTCCAAACCCATCACCATCACCTGCCTCTCCTCTGGCCACAGTACGGCTGGCCCACGTGGTGGGGGCA
>NW_010430325.1:13298-13900 GCF_000710305.1 Buceros rhinoceros silvestris
CCGCCAACCCCCCCCCCCTCCCCCTGCCTCTCCTCTGGCCACAGTACGGCTGCCCCATGAGCTGGGGCAGATGGGGTCAGTGCTGCATGCAGCCTCGCTCCAGCATTACCTGCCCCTCTGGTTTGCCTCGTGGCTGAGCTGGGGCCATGCTGACACGCTGCCCAGGCCAACAGCTGCTGTGAGTTGCGAGGGCTGGCTGGAGAGCTTCCCGGAGCAGGGCTGCTGCCAGTGGTCCAGCAGAGCTGGCTGCCAGTGAACCCTCCTGATCCACGTTGGAGAGCTGGTGGCGAGGAGCTGCCTTGGCTGGCAGGAGGCAACGGGACCACTCGGCAAGATCATGGTTCTAGACGTAAGGAAAAAGACTTACCCCATGCTGTGTTTTTCAGGATGCCTGGGAATAAACCCAGATCCAGTCCTCTCTCCTCTTGTGCTGATGCCCTTCTCCTTCTCACATGCCCTCCCAAACTTAGACAAATACATTTTCTTTTTTTTTCCAGACTTGTTTTATCACAGGATCAATGGGGCCAGCAGGTTGAGGGAGGGCATCCTGCCCCTCTGCTCCACTCTGGGGAGACCCCGCTGCAGGGCTGGGGCCCGGCCTT
>NW_010430325.1:14296-22494 GCF_000710305.1 Buceros rhinoceros silvestris
GCCCTAGGCGCTCTGAGCCCCCTGCTCTGGGTGCACATGTCCCTGCTCCCTGCAGGGGGCTGGGCTGGGGGAGCTTTGACGGTCTCTTCTCACCCAAACCAGTCTGTGATTCTCTGGTAAATGGGCCCTTCAAGAGATTCCAATCCCAGCTGTGACACATATGACCAATTTTCCTTTCTCTCCTCTTCTCGGAACATGGCCCTGCAAAATCAGGTGATTGAGAGCCCAGTTACAGAGAGTACCTGGGTGTAAAATACATAAAACAGTAGCTTATCCATGGTATAACTTGTTAATAGAGGTTTTCAACTCTCCAGCTGGCTGATTCTGCTGCAATTCCAACTCTTCTTGCAGCTGCAAAATATAATGAAACGCCTCACGGATGAACTGCAACATTTGGGACAGAAATCAACAAGTTGGGGGGTGGGGGGAAGTTAACTGAAGATGGAAGGAGCGAGGAGGTCGTCTGTCATGCAGTGGTAAAAATCTGGTATTAACGACGTGCAGCCAAGGTAGTAAATGCTGGTAGCAGCCTGCGTGCATACACGTGCTACGTACTTAGCTCCACTTGCATTTAGAACATGATGGGGTTTGTTTTCGGAAGTCACAGATATCTGAAACAGCAGCTGGGTGTTTCAGAAATAGCCTTTCTTCACAAGGCTGAAGCGCAATAATGGGATAACTTGCAGTTTACTGGAATTTGGGGTATGCATTGATTGCTCCAACACCTTCCAAGTGATTTCTGTTTCAAAGGTTTATTTCTATGTATCCACTTTGCATGAGACAGATACAGAGAAATGCTCCACATCTGTGATAACTCCACTCAACTTTGAAATAGTTACTGGCCACTATTAAATACAGATCTTGTAGCTACTGGGCCAGGAGATGGAAAATGTTAATTAATAGATTCAATATGACTTAAGCGTAGAAAGAGACCAGGAGGCAAGGTGTGGTGTGGAAAGGAGTGGACGTAGAGAGCACAAATCAGGAATGGTTCCAGCCCAGTGCTGAGAGTCCTCGTGCCCCCGATGACTTCCTGACCTTAAGCATCAAGAAGGAACGACTGGAGACATCATGTGTTGTTTGACAAATAACAGAGAACCCTAACATGAGCCACAGGCGCACCTGATGGCTTGTGTCAATCACACAAGTCACTATTTTAATCAGAGATTTAAAGGTTTCCATTTTTCTTCCGTTTACCCTGAAGGAAACCAAACCTTTGCTCTGGTGGGATATTACGGTAAACCTTCACCTGTTTGACCATTTTCTTCTTGATTCTCGGCATCTTATTACCATAGACTCATAGAACGGTTTGGGTGGGAAGGGACCTCTAAAGCTCAGTCCCACCCCCTGCAGGGAGCAGGGACATCTGCACCCAGAGCAGGGGGCTCAGAGCCCCAAGGGCCAACCTGACCTGCCGTGGGGCCAGCCATGGGGCTGCTCCCACCTCTGGGGGCAACCTGGGCAGTTTCACCTTCATTGTAGAAGATTTCCTCCTTAGATCTAATCTAAATCTCCTCTCATTTAATTTAAAACCGTTATTAAAACATCACTTTTTAATTGACAGTGCCGAACATGGTTTGTGCTCACTGGAGAGAAACAAGTAATAAAATTAATGTACAAGCACAGAGCTGGAGCTGACAGAAAGCTCCTGGTCTCACTCAGCAATCCCGGCAGTGCTGCGTTTTGGTGGCAGAAAGGCTGATGTTTTGTCACCATTTGGGGGTTTTATCATGGACCAAATACAAACAATGGGTGAACGGGACACATACTCATCAGATTTAGGCCATGTCCATGTTGGCAGTTGTGGTAGATTAAACGAAGACTTGAATTTCAAGCATACAAATAATCTGCAGGACCCTTCCGCTCTGAAGGAGGCTTTTAAGGCTGTCGTACAACCCATTGTCAGTCAAGACAGTGTCAGTCTTCTAAGCTTTTTCAGCGTAGTTCTCTGTGTCCTTGGCTCCTTCCCCATTTCCCTCAACGTCATCTCTAAGCAGTGTTTAGAGATGTTGGTATTGCTGCTGTTGAAATGGACGGTTGAAAATCCCTGGCAGTGACTCCTCTCTTCGGATGAAGATTTAAGTTACCCCTGGACAGCTGTGGTACAGTTTTGTTCTCCCCGTCAATCTCCACATTCCATACGCGCCGATGGTTCAGTTTGTTTAAGGGATGCCACGTTTCGTATCAGCTGTGTGAACCAGACTGTGATACTTCATGGCTCTCAGAGCGTTCCAGGATTTTTTTGGATGAACGACCAGCAGCCTGTGGGCCTTTGGCAAAGTTGTTTGGAGCAGAAGATTAGGACAATTCTTGATTATAATCTTGTTTCTGCTGGTTAAGCTCTTTAGTATACAACAAGTGACAGGACAAGAGGAAACACCCTCAAGCTGCATCAAGAAAGGTTTAGGTCGGGTATTAGGAAAAATTTCTTTGCAGAGAGGGTTGTCAGGCATCGGAACAGGCTGCCCAGGGCAGTGGTGGAGTCCCCATCCCTGGAGGGGTTTCCCAGCCCTTGTGTCAAGGTGGTGCTGAGGGACAGGGGTCAGTGGAGACCTGGCAGTGCTGGGGGAACGGGGGAACTCGATGAGCTTAAAGGTCTTTTCCAACCAAACGGTTCTGTGATTCTGCAATGTAAAGGTGTCAATGGTAGGAAGGAGAGGCTGCGTGAGGAGTCTGGGAGCTGCACATGCCAACTGCACTGACATTGAAAGAATCACAGGATGAAACTTCTGCAACCAGCAGGAGGGATGAAAATCTTTGGTAGTCTGTGCACAGGTCTGTCCTCACCTGTTTTAGGGCACATGCCCTAAAAAAATAACTTTCAGGAAAGGACACGAAATAACTAGAACAACAAAACTGCAGGTTTTTAATTTCTCCAGTGATGCAGTTGTTCGTAGCCAAATCAGTGTTGCGGTCACAGAGCTCGGAGCAAATCCTGAAGTCTGGTTCCAGACCTGGGTCAGCAATTAAACACCCCTGGAGCTCAGCGTGGGCGATAAGCTGAAACCCAGCGTTCTCCCAGCGCACCGTCAGGCCGAAGCAGTGAACTCTGTCTCTCTCCTTCACACACTTGCCTCCAGACATCGCGCGGCAGATCCTCAGCTGTGTGCAAGGTGCGCTGCTTGGAGGCAGCCAGCAATATGCCCCGGCCAAAATTCCTGCAGCGAAGGATTGCACGCTTTGGCTTCCACCCCTTTCTCCCAGACAGGCCTCCATGGCAGGCAGGGGCTGGAGCGGGGCTCCCGTCTGCGTGCGCCGGTCACAGACTCCCTCTCTTGGGGAAAGGTGTCCGCTTTCTTCTGTCGGGGTATCTAAGCGCTGGGTCATGCTTGCCAAGGCACTGACTGGAAGAGAGACCAGTGGACAGGGATGAGTTGGAGGTTGAAACAACATCTCCTGTTTGTTGACACTGCTTAATTCCAGGCAAATTGTCTTTGAGCTTTAAACTATGCTTGGGGCTGTGTGAGTTACTACTAACACGCAGCTGTTCCCGGAGCTGGAGGCATCAACCACCTCGTAGCACGTAGAAACCCCGCAGTGCGTAACGCGAAAAATGGTGCTCTCCAACGAGTACTACTGGGCAGATTTAAAACAGGGATTGGGTGCTGTTTGGACTGATTGCTGGGCTGGTTAGCCGGCGATCACCACTTCTGGTTCTGCTCATCGCTTTGGTTCAAGAGTTTGTCAGCTCTTCGCTTCCTCATGAGCGTTTATAGCCACATGTTGCGGTCGTGGCCCTGTTACACCCGGTGATGTCATACTGGCGGCTGTCCTTGGGTTTGCCATGCAGAAATGGCTGCGTCTCACTTGGTTTAACAGGCTGTTAATTAGGCAGTTTCTCAGCGGCGGTGCCAGGTAGGAATAAATCTGCCAGATGGTGACGTTGCTGTAGTTCTCTAGTTATAGCGAGTGGGTAACAGCAGGTCAACAGCACTTGTCTTCTGCGGTGAGTGAAACCGGGGCTGAACAAGGTATCCTGGAAAGGTGTGAACACAGCTGAAGCATTCAGGATATGAATAAAACCTCTGAACATTATTCACTGGAAGCTTTAGCATGATCTGATAGAGTCAGTCCTTGGACAATTGATGGCGTTCAAATACTCCTGAGATCTGGAGTCTGACATATTTTGGATTCCTCCCTTCCTCACCTCTTTCCCCTGCCCAGCCCCCAGCCCCCTCAAAAAAAACCGCCCCAGAACTGTAGTTCTCCATGAGACAGTCTCATAAATTACCGTGGTGGAGTTTGTTGTCCAGCTGCCTGTGACCTGCTGGGTGTTTGCTGGAAAAAACCATAATGAATTCTGAGAGTTTCATGACTCTTACTGTGAATGATTCTCCATCTGAAGGTTTGGACTCGATTGATTATTCCCCGGTTTAAAATATTTCCCTGTTCCATTCCAAGAGAAGTAACATCAACCTATTCTCAGGGAACCTGTCACCCAAAATGGAGATAGCAAACAGTTGGAGAGAAGAGCTGGCAATTCACCCATGATTTCAAAATGCTGTTGGTCTCCGATTACCACATTAAGGGGAAACCAGGATCATTTCATGCATGACCTACTAACTGAGAACGGAGCTAATTTTAACAGAGGACTTTTATTCAAAGACTTGTTTGATCAATGCTAGTGTTCATGTTTGTATCCTGAGCTGGATATAACTGGAGTTGGGACTCTTGAAGTTATCTTGTTCCTCTATTTCTCAAAAGGAGAACATGCTCCGCAAACATGTTTTGAGATATTTTTCTGTCCTCTGTAATGAATATTTATATTTATATAGGTCTCCCATCATCCATACCGAGCTGGACAGGCAAAGTCTTGCTGAGAATGGTCAGTGCTGTCTTGCCTTTGAGAGAGGCAGGTTGCTTGGGGATGGGGGAAGGCAACGTTACGTCAGCTCTGCACTCCTAATAGTGAACTAGAAGGTCTCCACCGTATTGCAATGGTCCTGACACTGCCGCCCTCGAGAGGGTGAAGACAGGAGCTGTTCAGCTGTCACCTGCTTGTGTCCACAAGTTTGCTGACCCTCAGGGTTTCTTTAATCCGACTTAAGCATAGGTAAGGTGTCCTGCGTTCCTGAGGTTTGCACTTAGGACTGCTTGGGAGTTGCCATGTGCATGAGGATGAGAGCATCAGCTATGAAACATGATGTTCACGCAGCTGCTTTGAGTTTGGGTTTGAGAGTCTCTGGCTCGTGCAAGCCATCTGAATTGTGTGTTTTACTGTTACGATGAATTAGAAAAATACGCCCCCGTCATTGTCCCAAGGTCAGAATTATCTGTGAACCTGCAGCCCAAAGCGGTGCAGCACAGGAGACCCGACATGTACCTTGAACCCACATAGCAGGAAGGTGCTTATCGACAATAATCTTGCTTCTATCTTTGCTTTTTATCCTCATTCATTTAGTTTCAACTGCTGTGGCATGCGTTTATAATGTTTTAAATGGTTTAAACTGGGAGTGATGGTTGAGAAGCAATCCAGCCAAAATGAGGACAGTGCAGCTTCGGACACTGAGCATCCTCCAGACTTGCCCCCTTAAGGTGAGAGATGTATCATTTATTTTAACACATTTTCTTCCTCAGGTAAAGCTGAGCTCAGGTAAAGCATATTTGTGCAAATAATCACACAGGAATGTTATCTTCCCAGTGACCAAAAGAAATAATGGGATCATGCTCTGGTGGCCTCTTAATTTAAAATACGACCTCATGGGACTGAGTGATCCTTTTCTTTTGCTCATAGTTTCATCTCACCTCTCTTCAGCCTCTGGAAGGAGGTACAGCACTGAAATCAAGACAGGGCATTGTGAGAAACTATGCTCGTCGTACAGAGCAGCTGAAGAGATCTAGCATCTGATAGTAATTGATTAGTAAATTAAATTTTAACAACCTAGGGGCTGCACGCAGTCCAGCCCTGCTCCCCTAATATAAATCATTCAGATTTGCAAATATGAAACACATGTTTTCTGTCTGACCGTGTCTTTTATGGAGCGGTGGAGATTGCAAACGCAGATGCTCAGCTTTGTCTGCTTTCTCGGCTGCCGAGGCCATAAACGGCAGCTTTGCTCTCAGCGCACGCGTTAACGCTGGTGTTGCTTCACGAACCGGAGAACAGATACGGCAAGAGGCGATAAAGCTGGGCTGGATCTTGTTCAAACGGCTTTGCTCCCTTTAGGCCTGGTCCACCTAGGGCAGGACTATGACCTCCAATAGCAAGCCCGGTCCCTCGCCACTCCCTTGCCTGGGATGGAGAAGAACACGGCTGGCAGCAGAAGGCAGCAAAGCGCAGGTTTTGCCTGTGTCTCTTCTGCTCTGCCTTAAAGCCAGCAGCCCTGGAGCACTCTGGCTCAACCAGTTCTTGAAGGCTTTTCCCTGTAGCTACCAGCACCGACTTGGGCGCTGCCGATGCTGTTTACCCTGTTCCCAGAGGTGTCTCGTGAACCTGCCCCGTCCGTTTGCTCCTGGCGGGCTGTTACCCCGCTGGAGGAAGCCGGGGCTCTCTGCGTACCATTTCTTCCTCTTTCCTCATCGGAAGGGCATGTCCCGGTCTGACAATTTTTAGCACTGCTATTCGGGAGCTGAAGTGGAGACTGCATGTTCAAAGCCTCAGATCTGCTCTGACTGCAGTCAGTGGGAATTTTCCTATGTAGGTGCTAAGTATTATTCAGTGTAAGCAAAGCTTGGCCCGTTAGTCTTAACTTTATTTTTCCATTATAAATCAAATCCTCTCACTAATTTTTGCCTGAAATCTGTCCTGTTAGAGAGAAATTTGCCGTGGCTATAACATAAGTATTCCAGCTGCGAGAGCATGAAAAGTGGGGTTTTTTCATGTTTCTTGGGGAATCTGACTTGGTCTAAGACCTCTGAACGTGATTTATTGATGTATTTTGACCTAGAGAGAAGTGCTGCTGCCTGTTGGGAGAGCAAACGGATTTGGTCCTGTGGCCAATGGCTTTATAGGCTGAGGGGTCAGCAAAGCTTTTAATGCTCTCTCTAGGTCCCTGATGAAGGCACATGTTTTAACTCCCGTGTATTGCTGCTCTCCAGGGCTTAATAAACAGGATGGCTTGAAAAATCTAGGTCCTGAGCTTGAACTTGCTTACACCAAAATAAAGCAATCCTGGCTTCAGGGGAAGCTGGGGGGTGTGTTACAGCACGAGGAGGGGGCCCTGGGGGACTCTCCCTCAAGGAAAGGACAGCAGATCTCCCCGTCCTCAGTCTCACTGTCCCATCGGTGTGCTGCTGATCCTTGTGCTGGAGTCCAGGAGAGAAAACAGAGGCAGTGGGGAAGGAGGAAGGAAGAACCGTAAATGAAAAAGTGCAGAGGCCAAAGTCTGGAGATGGACCATCATTTCAAACTTCTTTGGGAAGACACTGCTCTTAACCACCGAGGACTCCTACTGCCTCCGCACAGTTGTGGGTGGGATGGAGCAGTAAGGGTGCATCAGTGGAATGAAACAGTGAGTACCAAGGTTCTAGCACTGACATCCTGGGTGATTTGGGTGTTTTACTCTGACCTAGCACTAGCTTGGTCCTGTGGATCTTCTCCAACACTGTCACACCTCCTGCCCAGAGGCAAAAGAAATCTAGTCCTGTAGACTGAATTGTCTGTAAGTGGTTATAGCACATCAAATGTGTACCTGCAGTGCACCCTCTGCATCAGCTTCACGTGCTACAAAACCACCCCCTAGCGCAAATCAGAGCTGGGTAAGAGGGCGATGTCTGGGAGGCTGCCCTCAGCCCTGCGCTTCAGCTCCAAACCGCAATGCTAACGCTGTGGACAGAGCAGGGACAGGAAAAACAGACATTTAAATTTCTCAGCGAAGAGGAGTCCCAAGAGAGCCGTGTGATAACTTCACACCTAGCAACACTCCGCAAGGTTTTGTTCTCAGAGTATTTCCTAGCCCTATAGTATCTGGAGAGCTGCTTTGGGGGGGGGCGGAATCCTTTAAAGCTTTAGTTGCGTGAAAGAATTATGTGACTAGCGGCGCAGTGTGCAGTTAAACATCACTTTGGATGTTCACAGATCATCTTAAATCTTAGTTATGTTACTGATCCTTGAATCGTACTGACTGACTGCATGAGGCATGCGAGGCTGCTGTTGTTCAGACAGCTGTCAGCAGGCTTCTACTCTTTTGATTCCTTGCCCAGGACGTCCAGCATCTTGTGTTTGTGTAGCTATGGCTTTATTATTATTATTATTATTA
>NW_010430326.1:0-219 GCF_000710305.1 Buceros rhinoceros silvestris
TGGGACCCTGCACGAGGGCTGAGGACCTTCCTATGGGGCTGGAGACCTCCCTATGGGGCTGGAGACCCTTGAGGACCCTGCTATGGGGCTGGATTGAGGTCCCTCTTATGGGGCTGGAGAGCCCTGACCAGGGAATGGGACCCTGCACGAGGGCTGAGGACCTTCCTATGGGGCTGGAGACCTCCCTATGGGGCTGGAGACCCTTGAGGACCCTCCTAT
>NW_010430327.1:0-3521 GCF_000710305.1 Buceros rhinoceros silvestris
CTGATGGAGGTTTTAGGCAGAGGTGAAAGGCACTCTCTGCAATAAACAGAAGCTGACTAAATGTGGTGGGTTAATCTTTGCTGGCTGTCTGGCACCTACCATGCAGCTCTATCAATCCCACAGCAAGCCAAGAGGGGAAAACAAGATAAAAACTCATGATTTGAAATAAAGGCAGTTAAATAAAGAAAAGCAAAGGCCATGTGTGGAAGAAAAGGGAAACACAGAAAGATTTATTTTCTACTTCCCATCAACAGGTGCTAGCCAGCCACTTCCTGGGAAATAGGGCCTCAGTACACACAGTGATTGCTTCTGAAGACAAACATCTTAATAATGAATGACCCCTCCTCATTTCTCTTAACTTTTACTGCTGAGCATGACATCATTTTGACATGAATATCCCTTTGGTCATTTTGGATCAGTTGTCCTGGCTGTCCACTCAAACCTCTTTACACTCCCAGCCGACTGGTTTTTGGCAATGAGAAAACTGAACAGACAGCCTCAATGTGGTGTGAACGCTGCTCAGCCATAGCCAAAATACTGGTGTATTGTCAACACCATTCTCCTTACAAACACAAAGCACAATGCTATCAGGGCTGCTATGGGGAAAGTGAACTCCACCCCAGCCAGACCAAATACAATACAACTAAGGAGTCAAAAGTTATGTGTCTAAATCTGGAGGGTTTGGTAACAAAGGCAGAGGAATACCCAAGTCTAAAGCACGAATTTTCCAGCTTATCTCAGGATGAGTTGGTTTATCCTTCAGAGAAACTTTCAGATGTTCAGCTTGTGGGAAAAAATTTCACTTATGTGCATGTGAACATTTAGAGCAGGTATAATGGCTGTACTGTAAATTATACTTTAATGTACCAATACTAACATTCATGTTGAGTCATATTTTGATGTTTGTCTCATTGCTCTTGTTGATTATTTTGTTACTGTGTTGCTGTTTACTCAATTTCTGATGACAGAATTTTAGGCTGAGGATCTAAATTTTGCTTGAGATTGGAAATGCATGTCAAAGTACAGTAAAGTAAGAATATGTCCCTCCTACCACCATTTTTTTTAATTCCTTAATAGCAAATAACATTACAGTTAAAAGAAAGTGAAGTGGAGGTTACCAATGTTGCACTCAAATATTAGAGAAAACTTCAGAAAGGTGTCTTGTGTAAAATCATGGTGGGCAAATCTCCAGGTTTCCTTTGGTGTGGTGTGGGCGTGACCCCCCGGCCGGTCCGGGAAGCAGCCCAGCTCAGCCTGCTGTCAGTCAACAGCAGGAGGCGTGTTGTTTAGGAGGAGACAGAGAGGTTGTGTCAATGGGTGATTGGAGAGCCGCTCATCTCTGGGCAGGACAGTGAACTTGAAACCAATCCAAGAAAACCATCTAAATCATAACACTCCACGGGAAAGTATAAATCTATGCAATAAGAGAGAAACTATGCAGTTGCAATTTGCAGTAAGTAGATGCCGCAGCAGTTTGCTGCAGTTGTATTCCAATAAAGGCTTTGTGTGCACACAAGCTGTTGTCGCATTGTCCGCCTCGACTATTTGCGACGCGTGGTGACCCACCACAGTGTGGATTATTCCATCCCTGAATTTGAAACTGTTTGTGTGTGTAGAAGGTGGATCCACCCTGAGGAGGGCCTGACAAAGACCAGGTCTTGCCAAAACATCTGATAAAGATTCCTCATGGCTATTACTTGGCCCTTCACAGTCTAGGCCCCACTAGCCTTTGTCATGTGTTTGCCTCTAACTAATCAGAATGACCACAGTTCAGCCTCAGCTAGGGTATAAGTGGAGACCTGTCAGAGAACTGAATTGGAGTCATTTCTCCCTGAAGCAGCAGGCTTGCAGCTGGGGACTCTCCCCTTGGATCAGGGTGCCGTCCAAGGAAACTTCCCAAGACTGAATGAGCCCTCAAACCCCCTTTTTGGTGATTCTATTATTTCTTTTGGATACAACCTTGAGTGAACCCTCAGCCCTTTTGGGGGAATGAGCCGTTGTTTTGGATACTCTTGAGTGGGAGATTGTCCCTCCTATGAGTGAGTGAGCACACATTCTGGTCTGTCTTTCTTAAAGAGTATTCCTTAATGCTTAGGAATTCATTTTGTAGTAATATATTCCTGCCTGACATCCAAAGGCGTAGTTAGCTTGGGGCTATCGGAGTGTTGGGCAACTTTACTTGCAATAAATCTGCATTTTTGGGTAGCTACTGCTGTCTGGTCTTTGTGGGTATCTCTGCAACGATTGTGTTGATGGTGAATGTATAAGGGATGCAATTTGTAGGACCCGTGCTTTTTTTAGAAGGAAGTGAGAACTATCTAGTAAATGAAAGAAAGGGAAGAAAAAACAAAGAATGTTTCCTGAAATTCTATGTGATGTTTATTTTATTTTATCTTCAAAACATTTCCAGACTCACAAAACTCTTACCACACTTCACCTCCAAAATGTGTCCTTGGCCTCTGTTTGCTGATTTTGTCTTAAAAATGCTTTCCTAAATGCAGTATTCATAGCTGTTGCTACAGAAAATAATACTTAAATAAAATAATGAATTTACTTTTCGGGTATTTGTTATGAACCTGAATAATTGAATACTTTCTTAGCTGCTTAGCCGTATAAGCAGTATTCTGCTGTACCTTGGTGTTATTTTTTGACTTATTCAGCAGCTCTTACACTGTGCCTATCCTGATCTCACATTGCAAAAGAAGAATCTGATGACTCTGTTTGGAATGTGGATATTAAATGGATGTAGACTGAAATTTGGGTCAATGAATATATGACGGACATCAGCATACAAGGAAAAATGAACAAAACAATGAAAAATAATCTTTGATAGCGGTTACTGAATATGCCTGGCCACCTTTAACACTTGAATAAATTGAAGTAGTATGAGAAGATATTATAAATGTGTAATGCATTAAGTTGGGACTGCTGGGGGGTGAGCCCTTTGTCCTCCCCTTTCTCCTTTCCCCCAAAGCATGGGAAGGTTTTCTTGCAATTTTTGGGAAGAGAAGCGCCAGCCCTCTCATTTCCCTGATTGGGAGCCAAGATATTTCAGTCACACCTCAGCAAATAAGCGTATAAAAAGCAGTTTTTCCGACACACCCTAGAGTGCACATTTGATTTCAGAACAGGACCCGAGAGAGAGACTTCTAACACAGACAGATAAAACCCCGCTTGCCTCCATGTAGCAGTAAAAGATTTTCTTTTGCAAGTACTTTCCTGTTTGTCTTGAGGGGGTGGAAAGGAATACACAAGGTGACCCCACCCCCACATCAAGAGAGTACCGCTGCCACCATGGGACGCTGCCTGGAAAGCTGGTGAGGAAAGTCCTGCCAGGACCCAACACGGACGTCGTTGTCCAATGGAGGGACAGATGAACGCCCAGGGAGAAGACACAATGGAGTCCGCTGCAAGTGGTGAGAGAAAAGACCTCTTTTGTTGAAGTTCGCTTGGACAGTTCATTCCCGGACTGAACCCTGGAAGTTAAAAAATTTTTCCATCGATTCTCCTCCCCGCCACCC
>NW_010430328.1:0-221 GCF_000710305.1 Buceros rhinoceros silvestris
CAGGCCACGTCCTGCTGGCATCACCTTGTCCCCACACCAGCGTGATGCAGCTGGATCCTTCCACCTGCTGGGAAGCCCCAGCTCACACAGCCGCGGTGATGCTCACCCTTGGACTCTGGTGGGACAAGGGCCGCCGCGGGGTGGGCAGGAGCCGTCCCCCAACGGCCAGGGTGGGTGCTGGAGGCTGGCAGGGGCCCGGGCGGGGCCGGGGGACCACCCCT
>NW_010430328.1:376-945 GCF_000710305.1 Buceros rhinoceros silvestris
CTCAGCACATCTCTCCAGACAGGCAAGCTTGGCACTCGGGGTTGGACAAGACTTGAGCAAGGATGGGCTTTGACGGATGCGATGTGACAGGGAGAGCAGATCTCGGATGGCTGGAACGGTTCCTGAGTGGCATCAATCCAGCCGTAATGAAAAGTCATTATGGATCGAAATGCCACTGGTGGGGAAGCGTGTCCCTCTTGTCAATAGGAAGCCACCAATGTGGTGGCACGAGGAGGGTGCTGTGGAGGAAGGCTTGGCCATGGCACACGCTGCTCTGCCATTGGGATGGAGCGTGTGGCCTTCATCCAGGCCATGGTAGCACTCCGAGGTAGGGCTTGAGGATGGGCTTCAGCCTGAAGGATGGGGATGTGGGTACATGCTGGGTACTCACTGTGACAACCACCAGGAGGGTGGGCATCCCTTCCTTGGGGCTCGGACAGAGGACGCGTCCCCGCCAAAGGCTTCTCCCGCGGGGACAGCAGGGCTGGAGACCTGGCCCAGCTCCAGGAGGGCTTTAGCAGGATTTGCTGCTGTGTGTCACCAAGGAGGGCCAGAGGCACTGAACCTGT
>NW_010430328.1:1245-1483 GCF_000710305.1 Buceros rhinoceros silvestris
GCGCGTCGCTGTGGGGGGGGGGGGGTGTCTTTGCCCCACAGCAGGCTGAGGCCAGGCTTTCTCGCAGGTGCAGCCCGTGGCCTGCGAGAACAGCGAGGACAGGAGCATCACCCGCGTGGACGAGGGGCTGGAGGACTTCTTCACCAAGAGGCTCATCACAGAGAAGCTGCCGTAAGCCCAGGGCCCTGCACCCACCCAGCACCCCGGCACGCGCCGTCCCCGGGGCTGGGGGGGCAGC
>NW_010430328.1:1712-2019 GCF_000710305.1 Buceros rhinoceros silvestris
GTCCCACACTGGGAAAGGGTGCCCTTGGTGGGACAGATGGAGCATCTGCCATCTGGGTCCATCCCTTTGGGGTGGGAAAAATGATTCCAAGCCCCTCGGCAGCCTGGAGCTCACCTTTCCCAATGCTTCCTCTCTCCCCAGCCCCATGGCTCCAGAGACCTGCCCGGCACCGGCCCCTCTGGCCCCCTCCGGCTCCCGCACGCTCAAGAAGAAAATCGGGAATTTTTTTGCCTTCAAGAAACCCAAATCCAGCCGGGGCTCGAGGTGTGAGAAGGAGCCCGAGAGCGGCCCCACCGTCCCCAGGCAC
>NW_010430329.1:0-368 GCF_000710305.1 Buceros rhinoceros silvestris
ACCTCGACCTTGGCTGTGGTCCGAAGGACGCCTGGTCTGAAACCCGTTGCAGGGTGGGGGGCAACACAACCAGGGCGCCCCAGCCCCGGGTGCGGAGCAGCGCCTGCCGCTGCAGCCCGGGGAGGTCGGATGCTCTTTTTACTCCATGGAACAACCCCAGTCCCTGGGACCAGCTCTAACGTCCTGGGCCTGACAGGTACAGGGTGCCCCCGTGCTACGACCATCATGACCCAGCCCTAACCCCCCGTGTCAGGGTCTGGACCCCCCAACATGAGCTGATTCAATGCCTAAAGGATATTGAGGGGTTCAAACTTCTTTTGCTGCCCGCATGGGAACATTTTGCTCCCAGCTTCGGTGAGACCTTTCTT
>NW_010430329.1:530-935 GCF_000710305.1 Buceros rhinoceros silvestris
GTTTCTTCGCTTTTCTGACAGATCCGGGTGTACATGGGGGCCTTTGCCGCTGATTTCAACGAGAACGCTGACCTCAGCGCCTTGCGCTTTCTCTCCGTGAACTCTATCGTGGACCCCTGGGTCTTCATCATCTTCCGCACCTCCGTCTTCCGCATGTTCGTCCGCAGGGTTTGCCGGCGGCTGAATTCCCGGAGAGCCTCCCTGAAAGGGTCCAACCCGGAGGGGGACAGCCAGTTCTGTACCCTGGGCTGGCGCAGGACGGACACCCCACAGCTCGGCTTCCCCTGAGCATGAGTCTTCCAGAAGTCGGTGGCTGATAATGAGGATGAGGAGCGAGCCTTCGGCCCCAGGCCCCCACTCCGGAACATCTGGGGGCAGCACAGGGCAGGGTCCGGCTCCCCGCGA
>NW_010430330.1:0-996 GCF_000710305.1 Buceros rhinoceros silvestris
TTCCAGACCGACTTCTGCCAACTCTGCGAGGATCTATTTGCAGTTTATAGAAAACAGCATTCGTATTAAAAATGCCCCCTTCCCTAGCGAAGTTGTATTTCACAGACCTTTCTTTTCAACTCGCCTGTTTCGAATAAGGGATGTAGCCCTCTTAAAGGTCAGGCTGTGCCATTGATTTACCATTGATGACAAGATACGGCCCTCGCTAGCTAAGATAGCGGAGAAAAGACACGGATTTAGAAACACCGAAGCATTTTTGGAAGTAACAAACGCTAAATCGTTTATGTGCTGTATCTGCAGAGGCTCGCCTGCATATTTTTTTTTCTACCACTGGCATCTTTTACATTTCGGCAAAACATTTTGAAAAACTGGCAGCCGTGTGCTGAGCGCCAGGGTAGGTGCAGCTCGCTGTAGGACCCACTTATTATCGTTAGCAACACTTAACCCATAAATATTTCCTCCTGATCAGTATAAATTTATTTTAATTAAGGTAATTTAGAAAAACCCCCTTCTTGATCTTTACATGTTGTTTGCAGCGGAAAGATGAATCCAGCCCGGTAGCACTGCATTGGCTGCAGCCAGCAGAGCCTCACCGGGAACAGAAATTTAAAAATCTGCATTTGTCTGTGCTTAGATTGCCTCGCTACCAGAGAGACGTCAAGAGCCTACAGAAATCAACAACAACAGTTGATCCCGTCAGTGTGAAGCAGCAATGGCTGGAAAGGCAGTAACAATTTAGCAGCTAATTTTACCAAACTGGTGCTTCAGGAGGAAGGACGAGCGGTTCTGTTCCCATCAAGCAAGTCTTGCTTTCCTTGGCACGTCACAGATGCGGTCTGTAGAGGTGATTATTGCTGACCACGAGGTTTGTTAACGCTCCTTCCAGCTGTTGCACGTTGGTGTGCAAATGTGCACCGCCAGACCTGATAAAGTAGGTGCGGTACGTGAGCACCCACAGCGGGTCGCCGAGATCCGTGCGCTGCTGGAGGCTCTTCC
>NW_010430330.1:1137-1769 GCF_000710305.1 Buceros rhinoceros silvestris
TAACACGAAGCGGCGTTCAGGCGGTGCTTGATAAACTAATTTTGCAGAAGTGGAAAGATCGTGCATGAAAAGTGCCTCATCCCATCTGCTCAGTAACTAATTGCAATTAAGGCTGTAGAAAATGGGAAGCCTGATACATTTTTGGGAGAAGATAGGGAATCGAAGCTTTCTTTGTAGGAAGTACGTTTTGGTTTAGAGGTCAGTGAAGCTTTCAGTGCTCAACCATGGAAAAAAAGGCTTCATAGGAGCTGTGTAATGTCACCCAGATAAATGGAATAACCTAAGATTCGGATGGTTTATCTCAATGCGGTATAGGATGAACGCTCTTCTGAGGATAATAAGGGATTCCATCACCTGATACTTTTAGGTAAAAACCTTGACACATCCAAAGGGACCTCTTAACAAATACCGAGTTCAATTCCAGCGTTCATACTTCTAACTGGTATTTCAACCAATTTCTAACGCAGCTGGGCAAGAGTCGCCCTCAAAATGTCCGGGAGAGCCCAGAATCAGCGGGTCGCCAGCAAAAGCCAACCTGGCATTTCTGCGCCCAACGCCGGGATAAACCTGAACCACAGGCAGCGCGCCGCGGCTCTTTGTTCGGGCGGCGATCGGACGGGGACGCGGCGCTG
>NW_010430331.1:0-1218 GCF_000710305.1 Buceros rhinoceros silvestris
GCAGAGCCGCCAGCCCCGTCCCCTGCGCTCCCGTCGACCTCCGAGGTGGAACTGCGAGACAAGTGAGTATCGGAGCAAGCCCGTTTTTAAACGGGAGCCCTTCCCAAGCTATCAGAAAAGTGATGAGTGGGCTAGCTGCTAGACTGCTAGTTCGCGCGTTCATTGGGCAGCACCACCGCAGCGCCGTGGTCCATCCAGTTGTTTGTGAAAGCAAGCCCTGCTTCTTGAAGTTTGTGAGGCAATTAATTACTCATGCAAAAGCACTTCAGGTGATGGCCCTGACATCAACTAGGCCGGTTCGGATTTCAGAGCGTAACGATTCACAAACAGTACGGTGCTGGCAGCCACCCCGCTGTATCTCCAGCGACCGCTGTATCTCCAGCGACCGCTGTATCCCCCTCCACGAGGCAAAAGAGTTTTTCAGACTCCTGTCAACCAGAAAAGTCACTATAAAGTTTTACTGGCCTCGGGAAGATACTTCTCCTCACACATCCCAACCTCCTTCAATTCACAGGAGAAACTCTCCCCCAGGAAGATGCTCGTGGCTTTTCTGAAGCAGGATGACTACCGCTTCTCTGGCTTTCTTTGCAGAGTTGGCGCTGCATTGGACATACCTGCCTTCTTGTTTTGCCGCCGTCTGCCTGGCTTAGTGAAGGCTAGGCTTAGAGGGGGCTTGGTGACACGGGGCTACAAAGCTTTCCTTGGCAAGGGCTGCATCACTGAGGAAAACAGCCGAGCTCTGCTCGGTGGTCAGCCAGCCTCAACGCACTGACCGATAGGGCCAAGCTCGCCTCCCTCCGTGGTGGGAGAAGACGGGTATCCCCGGGCAGGTGAAAAGCCGGCCCTCCGCGCCTCCCCCTGCAGCCTTTAGCGCAAGGTCTGCCAGCTGCAGCGGAGCATCGGCTCTGCTCTTGCATTAGGACAGGTATTGCCAGCAGAGAGACGGGCTTCCTCTTAATCGCCTCCCCTCTCTCCCTTATTTCATATTTTTTTTTCACCCTTCAGTCCGTGTCTCCTGCTGTCTGGTCCTTCTATTTGTCAGGACTTGCTGGTACTGATGTGCATTTTAAGGCGAGAAGAATTTTAAGGAGGGAAGTCAGGCAGGACGAAGGATAATCACACCTGCCTTTCACAAGGTGAGGGAAGGATGCGGGCACTCTCCGTTCACGGGAACGGCTTGCTGACCCCGACGAGAACAAAAAAAGCAAAAAACAAACA
>NW_010430331.1:1322-1685 GCF_000710305.1 Buceros rhinoceros silvestris
AACAAAAACCCAACTCCCCCCCCCCCCCAAACCAACCCAAACCCAATCAGTGGTGGTTGTTGTTGTTGTTGTTGTTGTTTTGTTTGGTTGTTTGGTTTTTTTTTTACTTGCTGCTTTACACGCTTTCCCGTCGTGTCTCAGGAGACCCCACCGATGCCGGAGGGTGCTTTGCCCGCACGGGCAGCCCGCGCTGCCAGGCTACCTGGGAGTGACCGGCGGGTTTTGGGGCACGGTGTTGCTGGCAGAGCCCGGGGTGGCTGCCCAGCACCCCGCGCTTCCCTCAGTTTGCGCGACAGCGGAAAAGCCTGTTCCAGCGGCGCGACCCCAGCTCAGCCCCGTGTCCTGGCTGCGGGGACAGAGGCT
>NW_010430332.1:0-5117 GCF_000710305.1 Buceros rhinoceros silvestris
AAATATATATTTATTTCTATAATAAAGTTCTTTAGAAGTTGATGCAAACAGAAAGAATAAATATATGCTTTTTGATTTCAGCTTGCTATGTGTGTTCCTCGAGATTACATACACAGCAAATTATTCTTTCGCTGTAGTTGAAAAGTAATTCAGTATTTGATGTTTATTTATTATATAGCATTCCTGAGAGATTTCAATGGCATATGGGGTTGGCTTTACACAGACTTCTAGTACAAGGAATATTTCTGCTAAGGTTAAATCTTAATTAAGCAACGGGTTTATCTTGTAACCTGTTCATTGTGTGCCAGACTTCCAACTTTATCAAGCTCTTTATCCTAATAGAAGCAATTAGGATGCACTGTACTAAAATAAGAACCAGTTTCAGTCAAAATGGCTCTTTTTAAACAGTTCTCTCATGACAATTAATTGTGAATGTAGATCTTTACAGTTCCTTAAAGGTAAAGAAGGTATTGCTACATACTTGAGCCTATCTTCCCAGGCTTGCCTTGCAACACTTTCAGCCACATTCATCTCAGCTGTTGATATCAGGGATCCTGTGTAGACAGCTACAGGTCATCCTTCCTCATGTCAGCTGGGCAGCAAGCAGGGATCCCTGTGTGATGAGGAAGACAGACACCTCTGCGGTGCCGTTTGGCTACTGTAACCATCTAATGTAGCTAAAGTGAGCCTATTCTTCCCTGATGATCATTAAAGTTTTTAAAAGCTCACCCACCAAAGTTTCATGTTTAAATTTCCACTCACATTTGGTCAGATGAATCCCAACCTAACTGTAAAAAAGTTAGATTTCTAGTCAAAATAGTTACCCCTGCAGTAAGCAGTGGAAAACACGCACCTGAAGCTCACTGCTTAAGCAGCTTGTTATCTGAGTTTGCCCATCATGCTCCACCTGAGGACCTTAGCTTAGCTGACCAGCCAGCCAGACGAGGGTGTGTGAGATGAGTCCTGCCCACACACCAGAGGCAAGCATAGAACAATAGAAGGTATGAAAAAAAAAAAACCTCTCTATTATCACAAAAGTTGGAATCTGTCTCATTCATTATAGCTAAATCTGGAATCCCATTTATGCTACCATAGACATTAATCTGGGTTTCTTTATAAAAGGGAAGTTATAAATGTGAGCTTGCAGGAAATAGATTATTTCAGATTAAATATGTATTAATATCTTTATTAATATTATAAGCTTGATTATAAAACTTAATTGTTTTCATATAATGGACTTTTTTAAGGCTTTACATGCTACCGCCCTACTCCTTATTTAAAAATGGAAACAACCAAAATTAATATGGCTTACATTGAATTTAAAAATTAGTTAATTGATTGATCTTTTAATATAATTATAAGTAGGAAATTAGTGAGGGTAATTATTTTTAATGAGGTTCCTCTAGGATAAATTCTTGGCTTTTGACTATATTACACTTTTTGTAAATATCCTGTAGAAAACGTAAAATCAATACTCATAAATTTTGCAGATGGCAGAGAGATTGGCCCATGTCATTGGACAGATGACACATTTCTGATAAAGAGCAATGTGGAATACTTGATAAATTAAGCATCAGCAAACAGGAAGCATTTTTGTGCAGTCAGTTAATTAATTCCTGAAACACAGAGCAGAGAATGCAGCCCAAACTTGCAAAATTGCTTTTGAATCATTATGGATAATCAGCTGAGCATAACACCACAATGAAAAAGGCAAATTCAGCACAATTTCTTAAAATAGAATATTTTTTATATATTTTTCTCAGTAAGATACCATTGGTAAACTATTTTACTGCATTTATTATGAATGTTAACTAAATCCTTGGCTCCTGTTCGAGGTCTTTCTTCCCTGTTTCTTAGGTTCATGTTTGTTTTTCCATCTTTGTTTTCCATTTTCCACATTTTCTCCAAAGTTATTACATGACGCTTCCATGTATACAAAGATCAAGCCCCTTTCAGGAGTCTTATCTTTAATCAGAATTTCTATTTTTGTTGATATGACCTGGAATGTGGGATTTCTCCAGGATTTTCCATACAGTTCTTCCGTAGCAATTATAATGGCCAATTCAACTGTACATGTGCAGGTGGATGAAAAGATGTTTCCTTACTACCCAGCTTCTATAATATGTCTCATTTCCTGTACAGACAAACTTATAATTTCAGAATTTTTTTCCTGGGGGGAATCTTGCAAGCAGTTGTTCATTGAAAGCTTGTAGAAATGGATGAAAAGGACCTGGCTTGATCTGAAAGGATTGAAACCAGTTAGTGGAGAATTACGGATTCAGAAAAGATGTTTTGAGTCATGTAAACAGTTCTCTAAGAAGTCATGTTTTAGGATGATCCTTTTTTTCATCAGGGAGGAAGCACAGTCCCTGACCTGTAACACACTGGGTACCAGAGTGCATCAGCTATAAAACTGCTTGAAAGACATTTATGATTACACAAGAATCTATTTACTTAAAACAGCTACAACCATCCTCTGTGTCAAGTAGGTAACAACAATCTGATGGAGAGAAACTATTAGGTTTCTTCTAAATGTGTATGCTACATTCCTTCCTCTCAGAAGTACCTGGGTCAGGCAGCATCTCCTGAAGGGAAGGCAGATCACTCCTCTCTGAAGTCACCTTCACGAACAGACATTTCCAATGGCTGTGGGATCTGAGCAAGTCGGTCACAGGTGGTGTCCCCCAGGGCTCAGTTTTTGGGCCTGTTCTCTTTTAACATCTTTATCGCTGATCTGGATGAGGAGATGGAGTGCACCCTCAGTAAGTTTGCAGATGACACCAAGTTAGGCAGGAGTGTTGATCTTCTTGAGGGTAGGGCAGAGGGATGTGGACAGGCTGGACAAATAGTCCACGGCCAGTCGTTTGAGGCTGAACAAGGCCAATTGCTGAGTCCTGCACTTGGGTCACGACAGCACGCTGCAATGCTACAGGCTTGGGGAAGAGTGGCTGGAAAGCTGCCTGGCAGAAAAGGGCTGAGGATGTTGGTCGACAGCCAATTGAATACGAGCCAGCCGTGTGCCCAGGTGGCCAAGAAGGCCAATGGCATCCTGGCTTGTATCAGCAATAGCATGGCCAGCAGGAGGAGGGAAGTGATTGTCCCCCTGTACCCAGCATTGGTGAGGCTACAACTGCAATACTGTGTTCAGTTTTGGTTCCCTCACAACCAGAAAGACATTGAGGTGCTGGACAGGGTCCAAAGAAAAGTAACAAAGCTGTTAAAGGGTCTAGAGAGCAAGTCTTATGAGGAGCAGTTGAGGGAACTGGCGTTGTTCAGTCTGGAGAAAAGGAGGCTGAGGGGAGACCTTCTCACACTCTACAACTACCCAAAAGGAGGTTGTAGAGAGATGGTGCTCAGTCTCTTCTCCCATGTAACAAGTGATAGGATGAGAGGAAGTGGCCTCAAGTTGCACCAGTGGAGGTTGAGATTGGATATTAGGAAAATTTTCTTCACTGAAAGGGTTTTGAAACAGTGAGACAGGCTGCTTCATTGGGACAGTGGTAGAGTCCCCACCCCTGGAGGTGTTTAAAAAACATGTATATGTGGTGCTTAGGGACATGATTTAGTGGTGGATTTGGCAGTGCTGGGTTAACAGTTGAACATGAAGATCTTAGAGGTCTTTTCCAACCTAAACGATTCTATGATTTTTAGTGGAAGAAGACTTTGGGCAGGGAGCTGGAGATCTGCAGCCTGATCTGGAGGGAATGGGATGAAAATTTTCTGGGTGCTGGCATAGAGTACAAATTGCTTGTTGTAACTCATGAAGTCATTGATTTCACTGGAAACTAGGACCTGTAATGTAGGGCCATTGTGAGCAGGGCTGTCCGGAAACCGCTTTTGCTTCTGTGTTATTCAGAGAATCATTTTATGTTTTCTCTTTGAAAACTTACACATTTTAGTTATATTATAACAAAGCCTCATTTTGGGTTTCAGTTTGGTTTTATAGGTGGATAGATAGATAGATGCCTTTGGAGCTGTCTGTAAGGAGTGTAGGCAAATGTAGCTTAAATCTTTGGTTAACCCGGGATTCCATCTCAAGTGGGAAGGAAACACCAGCTCAAAACCAGCTACACTGCCACAAAATAAAAATTAATTTCTTCACCAAATCCCAGGCTGGCATATTCTACACGTTGCATACCAAAGGCTTGAATAATGGAACTAAGGACTGATGATGCTTGTCCTTCTGAGATGTAATTCCAACAGCATTTCTCTAGCTGTTTAAATGTGAGTTAGTAATGAAGAAACAAAATCACACAGCAATTCTAGGGATTTCAGAGATTTTTACAAAAGGGGAAAGTCCCATTACCCCAGTTTTACAATTTAGGGTGATAAAACATAAAGATAACGTGCATCATTGTAATTATGAAATCAGAGAAAGAGCCCCAAATGGAAATACAATACTACTACTTTCTCTTTTGCTATTTAAAAATATGAAGGTATATTTGGAAATATACAAAGATCTCAAAGAATAATAGGAATTAAAAATAAATAGTGGCTTAGAATGCAATAGAATGAGTAAGACAACATTTATTTTTCTGTATTGAAAATAATGTTGCAAATTAAACCAAACAAATTTAGGAAAGAAAAATTAATGCCTTTGAAGTTTTGCATATGGAGGATCAAACCTAGTATCTAGAGAGTGAGTATTAATTCTGAAGTGTTCACAGGCTTCCTTTTTTTTGCTCCACTATATTGTGTGAGAGATAAAAGAACTGCAGTGTAACAGGATATTTATTTTTGTCATTAAATGAAAATGCATCTATTGCAGAGTGCTGGTGTAGAAGTCGCAATTCAGTTGCATTTTTAACTCATTCATACTAGGAAAGGGATGAATAAAAATTCATGGCTTCTGCACAGAGGTACCCACTTTTATTCATTAATACATGACAGCTATTTGCACACTGTTTTGTTCAGTTCTCATTAACAGTAAATAATCTTTACCAGACTAAGGAGAATTATAGATGTTCATCTCTTCTCCCATTTAAAGTCTTTCTTTGTATAGCAGAACACACAACTTTCAAAACGTTCTTCTTGAAAAAACTTCAATGGAGGATCTGAAGACATTTTTGCTTACCTTCAGTTGTATTTTTATTAATATTTTCAAATTGCAGCAGGAA
>NW_010430332.1:5229-8753 GCF_000710305.1 Buceros rhinoceros silvestris
TATTAAATTCTGAGTATCTGGGCATAGAATTTGGTTGAAAATGGGATTGTAATTGGTTTCCTCTAGCCACTGAAATATTATTAAGTTTAAAACACCTCCTACCAAGCTTGAGTCCTCGACCTTTTAAAATATTTCACCAAAGAGAATATCTACTGAGAAAAGGAGCAGCTTAGTCTAGAACTGTCAGTTGATAGATCAACTGATAGATCAAAACCTTACTTATGGTATGTGAAACAAAGGCCTGCTTATAATAGGAAAATTTACTTCAGGCTCCGTGGTTTATCAGGAACATCTAATATTTAGTGCTCACTAAATATGAGATGGTTCTGCCCAATATTAGATGGTCAGTAGGTATTTTATCTCAACCTCAACTAGACATTTAATCCAAGATCTGATTTTTTTACCAATTAAATGTTCAATTTGTTCTGGAAATGCAGCTGCTTTTCACAAAAAAGGCTGTAGTGAATCACCATTCACCAGTGAAAACTCCGCTTGTCAGAAGAGCACTAACAAGCCCTAATTTGAATTTTTTCCTTCCTCTTCCCCTGAAGTAGACATTTATTGTTGATCCCTATGACACAAGTTATATTTTTTAAATTAGCATAAAGAGTTAGCAACAAAAACAAACAGAAAAAGCCGTTGGCATATTCTCCTATGAACTATTTCCCATCCTGGGATTGTACAGCAGCAAAATACATGGTGACTGGTTAAAAAGCATACAGATCTACCCTTAGTGTCTTTTTATTTTGCTATTATTTGGGGAACCCCAAGGAAAAAAGTGTATGTCACATGTGATTTGTGATATACGTATTAACTGTATCATTAATTGTATCATTCATCCAGATTACTTCATCCAGCTATGGTCTTCAAGCATAAATCCGTAGTTTGGGTTCTGTGATCATATGGGCATGCTGAGGTATATGGGCATACTGAGGAAGAGAAACATGGTTTTCAGATCCATAGGCTACATCCAAGTTTGCTTTCTTATGCAATAAGTTCTGATTTTAAAAAAAGAAAGGACATCCATGCTAGGTATCCTAGCAAGTCTTTCTAAAATGCTACTTTTTTCAGCTTAGGTCAGCTGTGAGGTCCACAAGGTGATTCACGGTTGTCAGCACCATAATCTTCTCTGTTTAACTTGTCATGTTTATGTACTGTTCCAATTTTTTCAGGTGAGGGGTTATTTCCATTATGTTAGACATGTCATCTAAAGCTCAACAGTCTGAAATCAATTTATGTTCCTCTGAGAGACAGAGCACTGTCACAGGGAAAAAAAATGACCCATTCACAGTTTTTCTTGCTTTTCCTTGTAATACATTAATTTAATACTTATAATTTCCTAACTATCTTGTCAGGATCCTTTATCAGCATAATTTTTTATTGTTCTGTTCATTAACTTTTTAAAATATTGTGCAGGACCAGCACACAATCTAAACATCATAAAATTCACATCAATACTGTTCTGCTCTCATCAGACATAAGGACACAGCGCTTCTTTATGTTAATTGCTCATCTCCAAACCTTCAGGAATTTAGAAAAATGTAACATTTCTCAACCTTTTTTTTGAAAGCCAGGTCATCTTGATCAATTTATCATGCTTTAAACTCTTTAGCGTTCTGTGCTGCAGTAGCATCATGCTCATCAATCATTATTTCTCTCTCATTTTTTTCTTCCAAGCTTCTGTGGTCTTATGCTAAATCTTCTGAACTTCATGTCATTTTAACCATTATAATTTATATCACTGCAAAGCTTTTACTAATTCAGCTTTGTTCTTCTTGATAAGCAAGTTGACTGCTGAGAATTAGCTCCTGACGGGTGAACATGAAAGCAAAGAGGTTTATCTCTATTAGATACGTGTCAGTGTGGACAGTATCCAATCTTCAGCAGCTCAAAGCAAAGTGAATTCCCTAGAGGTTCAACCATGGAACTGATTGTTTAGAAATTCACTGTTCTCTTCACAGTTTTGTTACTCCTTGGACATCGACCTTAATGCTAACATTTCTTGTCAAATATTCTCCTTTCCTACCCTCGACTATATACTTTCACTGCTAAAACTTGAATTTTGTGATGTTTTGTTTCCCCTGTAAGTCTTTTCTTTCATAGTTTCCTCCTGTTTGTCAATCTTTCTGTTCCACCTCCATCCCTATAACCAGGAATGAACTGATCTGTCAAGATGGACTGAAGGAGCAGGAAATTGGAAAGAAATTATTACTTTGAATAACATCTGGATTCAAAGAATCAAATAAGCATGCTATTGCTTATTCCAGCTTCCACTACTGTGGCCAAGTGGCATGATTACCTTTTCATTCTGTTGCCATTGAGTGTTTATCATTCTGCCATATGGTGTGAAAATGAGCAAATTATAGTTAACACACCTGAGCTCCTGACACTTCCCATTGTCACAGAAGATTTCAAAGGCAAATCAATAAAATTCAGAACCATACTGACAGCTTAATGCATATTAAGCACAAAATTCTGAAGTTATTTCAGTGTAATTTAATAATGACAGAAAGGCAGTCAGGTAAAACTGGCAGGCCCTCTCATTCTCTGTAATTTAACTTATTTGTTGCTTTATGATGAACTTCTGTCCAGTGCTCCCAAACCTCAGAGAAATCAGGAAGACTGAGACTCTGAGCTCAGTTCTGAGCTCACTAACAAACATCTGGGACCATCTGAGATGCACTGGAGAATCGAGAAATCTTCACTGGAATGTCATTCACTGGGAGACTCAAGATTGTCCAGGATGACAAGTAAAGCTCTGAAGTATTCCATAGATTCTGTGTCATATCTGCCAATCCAGCACAGATTTCTGTATAACAGGAGGTACGGCACCCTTCATACTAGACCTATGGTTGTGCATCTGCATTAAGTTCCTAAATTACAGACTATAACATCAAAATTTAGTTGTCTGAGTATCAGTGTCTAAATTTGGCACAGGTGTCTATGTGTCCATTATAATCAATGGGGGCTTCAGTAAACTGCATAAATGTAGGCATTGTATACTAATTGAGAGACTCTTGGGTATTCCACCTCACCTCCCACCAATAAGTCCTTTGTCACAGCTGGCAATGCCATGACGATACATTTTCCAACCCAGAAGATGCTAGATGGTGATGCAGCTGAGCCCATATCTGCAAAACTATTCAGCACAAGCAACATTGGCCAGACAGTTTTTCAGGTCACTGCAAAGATGTCATCTCAGTTTGGTTAGCTGAAAACTTTCTAGACTCAGTTCTCAGCTGTTCTACCTCGGTTGCATGGATCACCGCTACTTGCACTGTGATGGTTTTCTGTCTTCCATTAGAATGGACAATTGCATTGCAAGGTGTCCCATTCAGAAATAGTCATGGACACAAAGGGCATTTCTCTACATTTATCTATTTTTTTTTCTTTATTAGGGATTTTTCTGATCACTGTTTCAGGGATAGGATTAGCTTATTTTCAAATCAGGATAAGAACACAGAGAGGGAGGTCTGGGAACAAGGAGGAGAAGTCTCTGAGAGTTTGGGGAAGGTCATCGGAAG
>NW_010430332.1:8871-16577 GCF_000710305.1 Buceros rhinoceros silvestris
GAAGAGGGTAGGTGAGAGAAAACATGGATGCAATGAAGGAATTTAGAAGAGTAGGAACTGGCAATGTAGATGTCAACACTAAGTATCTGGTGACTCCTTTATGTCTGTGTCTTAACACAAAGCTTATATATATGGAAAGGAATAGATCTATTTTTAAATATTTTTCCACACACACTTGCTTAAGTCTTTTTGTGACTGTATTTTCATGAAAAGGACTTCAGGACACTGTACAAACAACTTATGCTCCATCTACATTTTAACAGAAAATATTGGGAACATGCCTTGATATGCGTGAAAGTGACACACCATAATGTAAACTGAGATTTCTCTAATGTGCATAGAAGGAGTAAAAGCTTAAATGGGAGCAGATTCTAAAAGAGCAGAGACGCTGGCATAGTTAGACAGAGTTTCTGACTGTCAGAGAGCTCTGAAAATATGATAGAGTATTCCTGAAAAGGTAGTTTTGAAGCTTAAATTAGCTTTCAGTAAAACCAGGCTGAGTTGTCAGACGTTCTTAGCAAGTGTACAGAGTCTTTATGGGTATGGCAACACGCACAGGCTCTTCTAGAAGCAACAGTCACAAGCTGTCAGGACTCTGAAGGCTCGATTTATATTCTAAATTATGTCGCTGATTCAGTGTGTGAGACGTTTACCAGTCTTTTCACCTTGCTGTGCCTGCTCTGCTCAGGGGGTGTTGTGTGCAATAATCTGTTTGCCCGAGACGGTGCGTTACTTGCAGTATTAGAGCAGTACAGCAGAGAGCCGTAATCCCTAACCTGAACATGTTAACTAGCAACATTGATTTTAGCAGCAGTCATTGGATAACGCATACGAGCAAAACTGGAGATTCTTCAGGGAAAATTTCCTTTTGCCAAACAAAAGGTTCTTATTCTTTTCTGTACAGAAGAATAATCTTGACCTTCTTGAGAGCTTACAACCTGTGAGCAAACTTCTGAGATCTTTGTCTCCTCTCATCCTGTGTTAGTACCTGGGCATAGACTTTCGCTAATTGGGTTAGTATTTACATAAAATATATATATTATAGACCTCAGTGAGGAAAATAAGAGTTCATTCAGTACTACGTGCCGTTGCAAATCATAAACCAGGACATGGACCTGAGGATTTGAACTTTACCAGGAACTTCTGTAATGAAAGGCAAGAGACAAGAGTCTTCCTCCATTCCATAAGATTTCCTTTTCTACTCCAGGTCAAATCATCCTGGTAAAATCTGTTCTGAATAGTACTCTAGCAGCATTTTCTCTGTTCTGAGACATGGCTGTCCTTCAGATAATATGGTTTCCTATCAACAAGGAAAAAATTCTGTAACCATGTAAGACTGTCCTGGTAATAGGTGCCAGAAAAGACAAGAAAGTTCGTAAAAAAGTGTCACCCGATGAGACTTTTTGTAAGTGTCTTGTATCAAATTTTGTCTGTGGAAAATACTCTACTCTTGTTGACCACATACAAAGCTACTGGTTGCAAAAATGTATTTCTCATTTTCAGAAATGGTTTTAGAGACCTTTATAATTTTTCCAAACTCGGGTACATCTAAGCATCAAAAACTGTCACTGACAATTTTGCATTTGCCTCTGCACTATTTTAGCTGTGATCCAGGAATTCTCTGCTTCACATCCAGATTAATCCATCCAGAAGGTGATGGTATTTAGTTTGTTGTTTTTTTCTAGTTTCATGAATTATTTTTAATCTCTGACTGATAAGCAATTCACAGAACTGTAGCAGCCAAACAAAATAAACAGCTGTATGTCCATTAGAATGTAAATTATCTTATTACTATGCCAGCTTCTGACCTTTTCTGATGGCTGTGTTCCTGCTAACAAAGACTCTTTGCTATTCATGAAAGTGAAAACTTAAAGGTAGCATGAAATTCTCTGGTATATTTTAGAGGAAACTCTCAGAGATGCAGGTGACCAGTGAGGGTCCCATTTTGAACAGCAAGTACTTCTATCATTCATGACTTTGAATAGCTATCCTTTTTCTAATTATTTGTGAAGATCTGTATTTTATTGAAAAATTGTTGCTTAAGAAGGCTAGGTCAGTGAAAGTTAATGAACTGCACAAAAAGTGCTCCTATGTATAAAAAGCTGAATATTGATTTAGTACCTGATCTCACAGTCAATTAAGTTTTTGAATCAGTTCTATAGATTTCAGTGAGATGAGATCAGGTTTAATTTCCCAAGGTACTCCTCTAACTCCACATCATTTCTGATAAACCTCTTCGTCTCACACTTTATGTTACTCATCAAGAAATCTGAACATTTGAAGGGAAGAAATATAGAGCTGGACTCATGATGCCCCCAAGTCATCTGGAGAAGAGATGTGCCACAGAAGGTGCGACCCCAGTGGGGTCTAAAGATCCTGTGAACTGTGCCTGCTCTTTGCCTTGCAGTTTCGTAGAGTAATTGATTATCTATGGGGAGGAATGTATTCATTCTTTGGAGTCACTTTTCACAGTTGAGTATGCCAAAGAGAGTGAAAAATAGTGCTGATTTGGACTGGAGCACTACTATCGCAGTCTCACTTGGGTTGACATCAGGAGCAACGGAGTAGTGGAGCATAAAGCAAAATGCCACCATAAGCACCTGCTGAGGATTCTGAGTTTCTAAACTGCTGAGTTTCTATCAGTGTGAGTCGCTTTCAGTCAAAACTGTTTAATAACATCTGGGCATATGTATATAGCCCTAAAGAAGATCAACCTATTTCACAGTTTTATTAATCTGACCTGCATTTGATTTAATAACTGATGACTGTAACCAGCCTACATCTAAGTACAGCATAGTGCTGCATCAGGTACTTGCCATGCTGCCAGTGTGTAGCCTACTACAAGACGCTGGGTCTAACCATATATAATGTTGTGGGCCTGATCACACATGATAGGTCATTCATCTCACTCTGATGTGGGATGTGTTGATTTTTTGACCCATTGCATCAGGTGCCATCCCAACCAAAGACCAAATGGATCCTCCACAGCATGGTACCACCACTCTGAAGGACAGCTGACAACAGGACTAGCTAACTATACTTGAAGAGCTTACACCTACTCTTTACACCTACTCTTTATTTCAAGGTAAATCAACTTTTTGTTGTTGCTAGAGTAAGAGCTCAATACTTAAAGCTGTTTGAAAAAGATGGAGCTTTGAAAAAATACTATGATGTGGTAAAGACTGATTTTATTAGAAACAGAATTGCCATTCCCTATGCATCATCTGATATTTTAAATACATGACCAATTCAAACTTTTTATCACCTTCTTGCTTTCATAAGTATTATTTCCATCTATTTTAATCATTGTTTCCTTTTAGATTTTGTTTACTACAGTATATAAATTAATTGAATTTACTTGTTCTCATTAATCATGTTGGTTTTCCTGAAAACGGAAAAATATTTGGAGGATAATTGAATCAATGCAATATACTTGCTTTATGTACACAAAAAAACCTCTCTCCTACCAGTACTTTTTTGAATTTTGCGTCTTAATGAGTGAGCCCAATTGTAGCTTGAGTTCTCTGCACCTATTCTAACCACACCTAGCACAGCTCAACAAAAGGCACATCTAGCATAGTTCAGCAAAAGGTGAAGGTACAGAAGGAGAAGCCAGATGTAACGTGAATGGTAAGAAACAGTTCCCTGCATCCTGCTGATGCTGTACACCATGAGTCTGAACTCTCAGAGAAGTTCTCCACTGTCAAATCCATTTGAAGTTAAGAGGTATTTGACACCTCTGGAACCTCTGTGAAGGCAACTGATAGACGCCTCAGGGAACTTAGTAAGAGAATAAAAGCACAGAAAAAAATCTACTGTTGCAGTAAATTTACACAGTAACTTTTCTAGACAGGCACACTTCTGCTTAAGTGAAGTATTGTCACATGGACGTTGATAAGATGCCCACAGAGTCTGTTAATGCTCTGGGAGTGCTCATCATCCATCTGTTCACTGACTTCCTAGCATCTACACGAGAAAGGTCTGTGCAGTGCTTGGGACAGCTTTGCTCGGGAAACCCTATGCAACAAGGCTTTTATAGCATAAAAAACTCCAAGAAGCCAAATGAAAGCTAAAACACTTTATCATCAGTACAACAAGTGATGTGGAGGGAAGTTTACTTGCCCTGAACATTGCTTTGGATTAAAAGGCTTTATCTCTGATGCTGTGCCTCACTGCGGCACTACCACATGCCATCACTGCAGCTACTATACTGTTTCCAGGCTTCAACTTAATTATACATACAGACACTTCTGTCACAGAGGTGAACATCATTAAAGGTTCCGTGGTTTAGCAACACCTACGTTAGTTACTTCTGATTTTACAAGATCTTATTAACTTTTCCAGGAACCAATAGAAGATGGTGAGAATAAGGAAGTGTAGCAAAAAGCATCCATGTGGCAGCAGACTAGTAATAATCAAAGGCTGGTTTTGTGTTACCGACATTACCAAGTATGTCAAATACAGGATTTTTACTGAAAAAGATTCAGGATTTTTACTGAAAAAAAGACAAAAAGAAACAAAACATAACTTGCAAATGCTCTAAGTCCTGTCTGATAAGAATGTTTTAGAAAGCTGAACTTTCCAACAATAAATACAGGCTGAAGTGTAAGGCACATGAAATTTGTAAACATATTTTATGACAAAAACATACTTAAATCGGTATTTAAGAAGGAGCAGATACAATGAATGTGATGTGAACTGTCTTTTCTTATAGTATATCTTCATGGGAAAGATAATCAGTAAACTGAAGCTGGAATTTGTATTGATCCGAAAAAAGGAAATTTTTTTACCCCCAAATACATTTGAATCCAAAATTTGTTTTCTGTTACTGGTGTTTTTTTATTAAAGTTACAACATAGAAACCATCACAGCTCTGATTTCCAGAGAAGCTAATTTTGGAAAGTGGTAAATATAATTTAAAAAGCATTGTCAAAAATAATGTTTTTAACACTGATTTTTAAATAGCATGGGGTTCTTACTGTAACTCAGCTTATTTATTTTAAATGAAACAATTAAAATTTCAATAAAGGTGTTGGCCCCCAGCTGCTATACCTTATTACAGTTTAAATGGCCAACTTTGAAAAATAAATCATTATATTCTCAAGCCTATCTTTGGAGAAGTATATGAGGTTATGTTTTTTTATCCTTGCTTGCTTAGACGTTACATTACATCACACTAGGTGATGACCATATTATTCTCCTGCTAGCTCCTGGCTGAGTGGTGTTCGTTGCTCTTTGACACAAGCCATTAAGCCCGTTACCCTTTCTGAAGCTAGGTCAGACCTGGCCTGCTGCCTTTACAAGGGGTGTTAATAAAGGCTTATTTAAAACAAACAGAACAACAAAGGAGTCTTCAGAAAGTGAGCCACAGCTTATGTGGTGAAGCTACTACGAGAAGAGATGTCTGTCAGGCACATGGGTGAGCAGAAAGCCACTCATAGAACGATGAGATTGCGTGGAGTGTTTTTAGGTGCATCTAAGCTGGCTTTTATTATTTGAAACTTTAAAAGTGTATGTGAATAGGAGGGTGAAAGGTGTTTCTATGTATATAATATTCTTAGCTGCTCAGGTTTTTGTAGAAGACATCACAAGTTGTACTGTATTAGTACTCAACAGAAGTTGAAGGCTGCACTCTTTGGAGAAGAAATTCCTGTCTTGCCTCTAAATCAGTAATGAATTGATGCCAGTCTGCCAGGGGCTGTCGTTCAGGTGGGATCCCACTGTCTCTGATGGGGAATACTCACAGCATGTAATCAAACAGCACCAGAAAGTCAAGGGAAAATGTGGTGTTGTGAAGTGAGGTCAAACTAAATGAAAGTCCTCTGCTTCTCAATGGCAGCTATAGATGTGGCTGCAGAAGGCCGGCACTGTTAACTATGGACTAAATACACATCATTAAGATAAATTCTTCAGGTAAGCTTCCAAGCCTCAGTTTTCTATATGTAGAGGATTTGGTGTCGAACTTATGCAGAACAATATTTCAAGGTGAAAGTTAAAAGGGAGCATGCAGAATACACAGGAAAGTGCATTTTGCTTTTGTGCTTCTTCACAACGTGACGTTTCTGTTACACTTAAGATGCATATGCATTATGCTTTTGAATTCTTTAACTGGGAGCAATGGTTGTGTGTATTTAAATCCCAGTGATATTCTGGACATACTTGGTTCACAACAATTATCCATGATCTGTCTCATGTTCAATAACTGATAGTGCCATACATTGTCTGAGGGTCACTTTTGTTTAGACTGGGAGAAAGGCTGTTTAGTTCGGCTGAGAATACAGATTTTACATGAGGCAACATTAAAATTGCCATGAAATCCATGAAAGGTATAAGATAGTGTTTGCTTTCTGGAACTAAACCTTCATCTATTTGGTCTAGCACCTAGTCTCTGACATAGAGAGAGACCATTTCATCTTGCATGAGATCTTGGTCTAATAGCTGAATTTAAATCTGAAGAATAAATTTTAATGTTAATTCCAATTTTTTTTACCTTTAAAGATTTTCTCTGCTAACATGCTTTTGTACACAGATATTCAATACTTTTTTTAAATCTTGCTTTGGATCTCTTACTTCTGTGACATCCTATATCCATTAGTTTCTTACATAATTTCATGCTGTGTGAATAAATATTGCCTTTTATTTGCTTTGAGTGTAGATGTTGTCATTTGTATGTTGCAATCTGTGCCCATAGCCTCTAAGCTAAATATGTCCGTGTTCTCCTTGTTTGGGCAAAGAATAGACTTTTTTTAATTGAGGGTTTTTTTTAAAAATATCTTCGCTTTATATCTGTGTCATTTTATTTGATTTAAAAATTCTTACTGTATTTTTAATGGATAGTAAAATGTTCTGATAATTACAGCAAAACATATTTTTAGGTGGAGACTGTAAGCAAATAGGGGAGGAAATGACCTTTCAGTTTGACCTGGAGTAATTTTTGCTGACAGTAAGTTATGAGAGGTGCACCAGTACCAGTGGGAAGAGAATGTTTCCTCTACCAATATTTTCTGAACACCAAATCAGAGTAATAAGTTGATTTGAGATAACTTTCTGCAAACCTCCTTGCAAGTTCCAAGTCTTACCTTAACTTCTGAGGGGAAGAAAACTTTTTAACTTGCCCCCTTATTAGCTGTACAGAACAATAACAGGTAGTTCTGCCATCCAAGAAGTTACTAAAAATGTTTCTACTGCAGTGTCTTCAGTAACGAATGTCACGTACAAGCCAGATCTATACAGAATGCCTGTTATTTCAGCTTGAATTTGCAGATGGAAAGAAATCTGTCTACCTGTTAGTACAGCAGTTTCTATCCAGACACTGAAGAGTCGGTAAACACAAGCCTTTCTGGGATTACTTTTTCCAGTACACATTTTGTGTAAAAGCACTATCGGTTTATACACCAGCATTACACAACAGCCAGTCTTTCATTGCAAGATGGCTCAAGTGCTTTTCCACTCCAAGATTTTTTTGGTCTAAATGAATTAGGGTTTTTTTTAATTTGGCTCTTTTATTTTGATTGTAAAGTCTTTAAAGTAGTTCTTATCTCTCATCTTATCTCACACCTACATAGGTGTGTAGAGTAAAAAAAAAGCCCTGACTTTGCCCGAAGGCCTCTAAGAGCAATAGGAACAACAACGTGTCATAGCAGAAAAAAATTACCTCATTATCGCAATTCTGGGAACCCTAAATACTATGTACAAATCTAATTCCT
>NW_010430332.1:16706-17642 GCF_000710305.1 Buceros rhinoceros silvestris
TGCTGTGATTTGTCTGTAGAAAGATACATTTTTCCCTAGTGTTCTCATTATTTTTTTTCTTTTCTAGGCTCACCTTAGAAAAATAAATAATAAAGTCAGTACTACTGTTACAGTTTAATTAGGTTTTTTTGAACACAAGAGCAGCCCTCCTATTAGATGTTTCAGTTCAAACTCCATTTCTCCTTCTAACAAAATAGATGAACTGCTTATTATTAGCTTTTAACCTTACTTAGGAAGGTTCAGAGCTTTTTTTTTTCCTGCTATTTAACTGAGAATGATGGGGGGTTTTTGATGAAATATATGCTGAAAGCTGGCATTTTTAAAAAATGTGACCTAATATCCTTCAAAATGCTTCTTTTTGTTTAATATTTTGTAAGCTTTTTAGCATTGTTCAGTGTAAGAACAGTGTTTAATGAGTGTTTCAAACTGTCTCCTATTATGAAAAGGACATACCTGGAGTTTTAAACATTTGTAAGCACCATAGTTAAAATTCATTGAAGTCCTAGAGCAAGTTATCAGTCAGTCCATTACCAAGGAAAAGGAGATAACTAGTTGTGCGCAAGTAGTCATGTCTGACCACTTGCTGACTATGACAAAAAAACCAGAACAGTATCAAAACAAGAAAACCTCCCCAGACCTGGATATCTTATCTAGACTGATGAAACAGTTATTCTTCTCAAGGCTTTTCTTCTAAAAAAAGCTCTTGTATTATTAGGTTTTGTTGATGGGATGTTCTGAATTGCTTCTTCTTAAAGGTGCGACTGCATTTGACACATCAATACCAGGTCATTTAGTGTCTTATCCAATGTCCACCAAGACATTTGGAAGTCCTTTTGTTCAGTTCTTTTAATTTCAACCTAATCCCATGCTGTTTGTAAAGTATGGCAATGATCTCAATAACTCCACTTGCATATATATATATATATTCATATATAT
>NW_010430333.1:0-558 GCF_000710305.1 Buceros rhinoceros silvestris
AAAAATTTCCCTAAATTCCCAAAATCTGCTCCTGTGTTTTTGGAATTTGCTCTTACATTGCAAAAATTTCACCTAAATTCTCAAACTTTATTCTAAACTTTGCTCCTAAATTCTGAAATTCCCCAAAATTGCTCCTAAATTCCCCCAGTTTGTTCCTAAATCATGAAAAATCATGAGAAACTTCCAAAATTTGTTCCTAAATTCTTCAATTTATTCTTAGATTCCAAGAATTTTCTCTAAATTCCCATAATTTGCTCCTAAATCTCTTGTAAATCCCCCAAAATTCACAGTAACCCCCCAATTTTCCCGTATTTTCCCCAGAATTTTTCCTGCCATTCCCGCCACCCCAAATTTGCTCCTAAATTTCCAAAGTTTGTTCCTATATTCGAATTTTGCTCTTAATTTCCAAAACTTTGCATTTAAATTCTAAAAATTTGGTCCTATATTCCTCAAATTTGCTCCTAAATTCTAAAAAAACACCAGAAATTTAAAAAGTTTGTTCCTAAATTTTAGAATTTATTCTTAATTTCCAAAAATTTCCTCTAAATTCTCGAAAGT
>NW_010430333.1:801-1001 GCF_000710305.1 Buceros rhinoceros silvestris
CCGCCGTTTTCCCGCCGCCCCTCCCCCGCCGCGGGGCCGGTTTCAGCCGGTTTTGGGTTTGCTGATGACGCCGTCGGGGTAGAGCTGCTTGAAGCGTCCGACCACGTCGGGGTCCAGCAGGTGGATCCCGTCGAGTTGGTTCCCCAGCGTGATCCTGGGGGGGCAAAATGGCCGGAAATGGCCCCAAAAATGAGGGGGGG
>NW_010430334.1:0-333 GCF_000710305.1 Buceros rhinoceros silvestris
CCACCTTGAGGCAGGCGCCTTCGCCGGTCTCGCTGGCCAGGACCAGCTCCTCCCTGAGGACCCCCTCCCTATGCGCCGTGTACTCGCACTTCACACTGTAACCTGGGGGCAGAGAGAGGGGCCGAGACCCCGGCGAGGGGCTGACGGAGGGCATGGGGGAACCAGGAAGTAAAACCTTTTGCCCTTCTCCCCAGCCCGCGCTCAGCTTCGTTGCTGGGTCTGTGCCAGGTCGCAGCGCCGCGCTCAGCCCCAGGATTTGGCCCACGGTCCGGCAAGCCTGGCAAGCTCCATCACTGCCTGCCGGCGAGAGCCTCGAGGGGAGACCTGCTGGCA
>NW_010430334.1:576-810 GCF_000710305.1 Buceros rhinoceros silvestris
CGGGGTCCCCAAAGGGCTCCTTTTCCCAACGCCTCGGGAGCCCTGGCCGGGAGCCCGGGCTGGTGGGATGCTTCAAGCAAACAAAGCTTAAGTGCTTTGCTGGGCTGGGGCCAGCGGCAGCACGGGAAGAGCTGCAGCACGTCCCTGCCAGCCACAGCCCCGCTGCCCCAGGGGGTGACATGGGTGAGCTGTGGCCTCCCCAGGGAGTCGGAGGTGACAGGGATGCGGGAAAGA
>NW_010430335.1:0-16106 GCF_000710305.1 Buceros rhinoceros silvestris
AACAACATCCCTCATTTTCCTCCTCACACTCTCACTAAAGAACAGATTCGTTTGCCCCTTCCCAGGGTGTGTAAGAAGATGCTTCCAATTTCCTGCAGTTTCAGGGATCAAATAGAAAACTTTCCATTTTTTTGACTAGCTTTCTGTGAGGTCAGCAAGCTGCCCTGTGTTCCCGTAAGGCCATGTATTTGCTGGGATTGAAGGAAGCGACTGGCTGAGGGGCATGGGTGACTGTGGGGAAAGCTGCTGATGTATCACTATTCGAAGGTCACGATGTTATGGATCTGGTGAGCCGTAAGCCATAGGGTTTGTGAGCACCTGCAGAAAACACGGCAAAACTACCACCACGTGCTAGGAACCGTTGCACATAACAGTGAACGTTTTGGGCTAGACTGGTTTGGGAAATAAGGGAGTGAAACTGCACAAATAAGATAATAGGGTCTTGGTTTTTAGGCTTGTTAGAAGCATGTTAGGACTTGTCGCCGTGTGGAAAATTACTGCTTCTGGGGTAAAGGGTATATAAGGTTTGCTATGCCACCAATAAACGTCTTTGACCACCAAATCTCTGTCCATTGACTTATTGCTTCGGGGCCCGTGATCGTCGTTTGGGGACGTGCCTACAATACACCACAGGTGACCAGCCTGCCAGTGTAGTGAGTGTAGTTAATAGGTGCCTCCCTAGGAAAAAGCATAGTACCAACGCAGGCAATCACATCACACACTGACTCCATGCAATGCTTCCAACAAGATCTAAGATACAGAGCTGATACACTGTAGAGTGAGTATTTTGTTTTGGTTTATAATCTACACAATTTTACTGCAGTCTTACAAATGTTGCATTTCGGAGAAAAGCCAGCAAAGGAACAACAGATGGGTAACGCAAGAGATACTGAAGAGCATGGTCATGGCTGGCTCGATCCAGTCTGCGCTTGTGTTGCAGCTGAAGGGCTGGTCCTGCTGCATATGCTGTCCCTTGCACCCACTCTGGCAAATGGTGGACATGGGCGGAGTTGCGTCCCTAGTCCTGCTCAAATGCTGACTGTCATTGCGTTGCTGAGCTGATGACCTCCTACTTGTGCAATTGCTGAAGCAAGTAAGGGAAAGACGAGGAATGTTTGAAAGGGAGAAGAGAGGACTATCCCATTCATTTGTGCCAGCAGATGTAACTGGGCTGCCAGGCAAAATGGCTGGGGTTTGATGGAAAGAGTAACTGGGGTGTGGGGCCAGGGAAGAAGCATCTTGCTCCCAGTTGCTCATAAGTAGCTGTCAAGTGGGTGTGTTATACATGTCTTCAGGCTTTTCTTTCGTAACTCCATTTCCAATATTATAATCAAATGTTTATTTTCAAATGTCTGGTAACATCACCTCTGACCAGCCTGGCAGGTGCTCAGAACTTGGGAGGTTTTGATGACACCCCAAAGCAGGGGTGAGCTCGTAGATGTGCCTTGGGGTTTCCTGGATCTGAAGACAAGTTTTAGACCTTGCCGTAATGGTCAGTTTGGAGATGTTACAGATGTCCTGCCAGGATCAGGCTGTTTGGCAGGTGACAATCACTCAAGTAGTGTATAGCTTCAAGCCATGGTTATCACACCACATGGAAGTAAGGTGGAGAGACTGTGCTGGGAGCAGGCCCTGAGCTACCTTACCCCTCTCTGAGGGAGTCCACATCACAAGGCACTAACTTGCTTAAGCTCAGAACCAACAGAGCTGTCCTCCTATCAGACACGACCCTTGCAAATTTTGCAGCAGATATGTAATCTCTCTTTCTGCAGATCACCCCACTCTTCAGAGTTTTCTAAAATGAAGCCTTCTAGTACAGGTACTAGTTGCCTGCAGCCCCTACAACAAGCGTAGGGAGCATGCCTAAATCTAGTGACCCTTGAAAGTAGGGCAGGCAGTTAACAAAAAGACAAGGTAAGCAAGGCAAGATGAGAAAGCTGTTGGTTTACTATGAAGTTCTTTTGAAAACATACAATTATCACAGAGTGCAAGCACTGCTTTTAAAAGGTTACTCTGTGGGATTTGGGTGGAGAGGGAGTGAGTAGCAGTGCTTCAGCTCTGCACGTGGCCACAATGTGTAAAGGCGATGCAGGGCCACTGGTGAACAAATATCTACAGGATTGTGGATGCAGCATTCCACTTTACTGCCACTCTGGCACCTGTGGGGATACCCTGAGGAGAATTTGAGAGAAGGGACTAGTATGGTCACAGCAGGGGACAGTGACTCTTTTGGTGTCAGCCTTCTGCCGAAAGCAAGAACAATAGACTCAGGAAGGAAAAAGGTAGTGAAGTCAAAGGGGGAGAGTGCAGAACCTGGAAGAAGACTTCCAGCTGGTAGGATACAAAGGAAATGTAGGGAGGATCTGTAACTAGATGGACCCAGTGAGTGCTGAAACTGAAGAGGAGAGATAATGGGCCCCCACACTTAGGGGAAAGATGTGCCACCCATCACTACACTGCTTGTGGAAAAAGGAAGTCTTAAACTGAAGCTGTAATTGCCTTAAGCGGAGAGACTAACAAACCAGGAACCTCTGCAAGCAGGAACACTGAACGATGAAAAACAGGAGGACACGGCCACTAACGTGGATCTGCTGAAAGCAGCTGAGCTGTTTTGGCCTGAAATTTGGTTTGGAAATGTTCACTGGTGCCATGCTGCTTAGTTAAGATGTTCCAACAGAAAACTTGCCAATTTCTTCCAGCTACAGAGCCTACTCTGTTGATACTCCTCCCTCCCCTTCAGCAAGGATTTTTCCTCATATTCATCCTCTTTGATCGTTTAAGAACCAGGTAGCTTGGTAAACAGTAAGTCTCTCTCTCTTGCAAAAGCTGCCGCGAGTTTTCCTGCTCCTCGAGGCCTGGACCTGAGTAGCAGTGCAACACTTGGTTGCAGTCTATTTCAGTTTCTCTCTCCTTTTTTTTTTTTTGTGCAAGGTCACTCTGAAGACACTTTGCCTCATATCATGCAGCTTTACTGTTCTTGCTTTTTTTTCTTACCTTTCACCCCAATCTGTAGTGGGTATTTTCTAACTACATTTCCATGGGTCAAGATGGAGTTCCCAGCACTGGCTTTGTCTCAGATTCAGCTCCATGCCCAGTCTGCAGCCAGTCTCTATGCAGTTAACCCTAGAAACAATCACCTACCGGTCCAAGTGGACTGTTTAAGCCCATTTTAACTCCAGCACCAGATTTCCTCACAAGCAGAACAGAATTTTGCAGCCTACTGCCCATAAGCATAATGCTAGCAGCTCTAGAAACACAACTGGAGCAGCCCCACTTCGTGCACAGCCTACACTGCAGTCAGGGAGAACCTCTCTGAAATGGCATAGCTGAGCTCCACACAGCTGTGGCCTTGGGCTGGATCTGCTATCAGGGCAGGAGCAAAGGCGTGCAGGACAGTTTGTAACAGCTCTGTGGGTTCTCCGTGCAGGATTGTGACATACTTGCACCTGCCTTAGTGCTTCGAGCCCACCAAAACAGCCCAAACAAGGACACAAGGGTTGGGCGAGTGGGGTGGAAAGTAAACTGAGGCACCAATGGCCTTAAGCTCCATGCAAGGCTGTGGGAGTGCCACCAAGAGTTAGCAGCTAACTGCAACTCGCAGCTGCCATCAGAGAGTACAGCTGTTCCTGTGGTCTCTGTGACCCAGATTTTGCCTACAGGACAGAAACACCGTTAATGGGTTGAGCAAGCTCAGCTTCTGCTTTGGGGAAATGGGTGTGATCTGTTACAGAGAATCTTTAACTTCCCAGAGAATGCATGATCAACAGGATCCACGCTTTGTGTGAGACTTGAAATTTTTTTCCAGGAAAATGTCAGTACCAAATTATGTCAATCACAGATGTACAAACTTTCCACAAGGAGGGGCTTTATTAAAACAATTAAATGTGACTAGAGTATGTTTTCACTGTGTTGGCCCATGAGGCACAGAGATGCGTTTATGTTTTTACAGAAGCCATGGGGGAAGAATAGGCTTTGGTGGCCTTCTGGAATTCAGGCACAGCAATTAGCTTGTGCCTGCACGTCTCTGTTCAGACAAAATTTTTTGGCATAGCATACATAAATTACAAGTTTCACCTGGAGCCTCTGTGGTTAACAAATCTTCACTTGCTTCTATGGAAAACCAAGAGTCCAGGCGGAATTATTAGTTAAATTTAAGACCATGATATGTGTTTGGGGTTCCCCCCACCCTCCAGCTCGTTCTTTAGTACGCAGGCTCTCTTTTACTAAATCCATTTGAATTTGGGTAGGCAGGTGCTTTTGGTGCCACACCAAAATTTATGAGGTACAGTCCAGCCAAGCAATTGTTCATTCTTGCTGTGTTGTCTCCTGTCCATTACTTCAGCACTGATGTGCAAACATTCCTTTAGGGGACTTACTCACATCAGCTGCAGTATGTCACTATTTCTGGAAACCTTTAAGCAGCCCATTATGATCAGGTGGTCATGTTTTTCAAGGACAAACAAGCCTGTTCGGACTTTGTCCTGTGGAATTTCAGGTTGTACTGTAGTCAGAGGTGCTGTCTGCTGGACATTTCTGTCATCATAGCAGGTTCTAGCCATGCCTAACTCCCTCCCTAATTAAAGCCTGACTAGAACTCAGAAAAGGAATTGAAGTCAAACCTCCATGTTATGCTTCGTAACTCCATTTTAGAATTTTTTGACCTTACATGAAAGGCTAGCGTTAGTGTTTGAAAATATCCAGGCTAACAAGGTTAAATTCATTATAGTGTTCATTATAGCACATCTGGGGTCATTTTATCTCTGACTGGTTTTGACTGCTATCTCACATGCTAGGAAGGCACGCTTCTCTTCACAGGACAAAGCAGCAAAAAAAAAATCATTCATTTGTGGGTCTGCAAGTGTTCCACTTGCAATTACTCTAAAATACTCACTGATGATACTTTACCTGGCACATAGTACTGAAAGCAGAGACTAGATCTTTAAATAAATCCAAATGCTTATATACCAACACCTCTAATTATATGACATAAGCTTAGAGGTTTCTTCAAATATTGGACCTAGAATAATAGGTAAATTCATAGGTAAACCCAGGAGGTTTTAATGTCTGTTGCTTAGATCTTTAATTGCTGACATTACAGGTTCAGAACAAAATGCTTTAGCCTTGTTCTTTTGGTTTGCACCCCCCTCCCACCATTCAGAAAGTACAGTGCTAGGGATACTCTGAGCAAGATTTTTCAGCAGCTGATGCGTTTCTGTGGTGTCACAAAAAGCACTAAATAGCATTAGTCTCACAACTCTTTGTCCATGGTAGACTACATTTCAAAGTGCCCAGTGTGCTGTAAAAGGTTAATTTCTGCTCTGTCTGGCAGGTAGGCAATAAGATGTTTGCGATATTTCAATCTCTCTTAACAGTGTTTTAATCTATCCATCTCCACCTCCTTTTCAGTCTACGTTAAACATCCATTTTGGTTCACTAGCTCCTATTAACATTCTGCAGTCATTTAAGCCCAAATGTTCACCTAAGACTTTAGACTTTATCTGTATCACTCCTTTTCCCAAAAGCTCTGAAGTAATTCACCCCAGCGTGGTTGGTGGAAGCTTGCCTGAGTTTGGGTTTGACAACCAAGTTCCTCACATGTGCTAACCTAGAATAAGAATGTCACTAGAGAAGGCTACTTCAAATTCACAATGCATCTCACCAACAGTTTCAGGCGGATGTATAAGTAAACCGTTTTTTAAACTATTGTTTGGTTTTCTTTGTTTTTCAAAAAATGGTAGCTTTTCTTTTTTTTTGTTCCCTCCAGCTCTTGGGCTTAGCCTGTATAGAACATGTCCATCAGTCCTCATGTTTGAAGATACAGAGTACTAGGATCAGGATTCCACTTAGTCTCAGCAGCCTTAGAGACTTTCAAGGGCAGAGAGACAGGCCAAATAAAGAGGTTTGTTAAGTCCTCCCTGCTGAATGACACTGAACAACTGGGCATAAGCACACCTGCAGCAATTCAGGACCAGAAGAAGAGTTATCACTCGATAGCTAATGTTGTACAAGCCAGCAGATAGTTTCAACACTGCTACCCTTCATCACAGTGTAGGGGTATTGGTGAAGCAGGGAGCACACTTCTAGCATGCATCAGTCAACAATATGTAGGGGAAGGAAAAAGAGTATCTCTGCTGTGCACTGAGTGTTCATAAGGAGAGGTATAACCAGAATTACCTAGAAGCACTAGCACTTCTCAACACATACTAGTGCATTTAGGGGTCCTAAGCACAATAGCACTGGAATGTGGCTGCCTTTTAATACCAGTCTTCAGTGTGTGTCAAGGCCCATTCTAGCTCAGGAAATGTTCCGTCAATTCTGACCTGCTGCCAGACAGTTCTGTTCACAACTTCTTAACCTGAACAGCCACATCATGTAAGATAGAAGCCTCTTTCTTCTGTCCAGGCTGTACTGCATATAATTCCTAGTGTCATCCTAATAAAGAGGGCAAGCGAGAGGTGACATCCAAGTTGTTGAAGCTGTATCTATCACATACCAGCTGCCTTACCACAGCAGTCAGCAAGCCTGCAGGTAAAGCATACTGAAGAGTTCTGAAAGATGTAGGAGAATAAATAGATTTCTGCCAGGCAGCCTGATTGAGCCAAAAAGAGGAAGCAATACTAGAAATTCCCTATTACACTGTACATCCAAAGTTCCTTGAATAGGAAACTTGGGGGCATGGCAGATCCCACCACCCTATAGATGCAAGAGCATTGAAGCCAAAGAAGTCTACTTCCTTTGATTCTTAAGAGTTGCATGTGTCACTTATCTCCTTTCACTGAGTGCAGGTCAAGATGATCTGTTCCCTTCTGCACTCCTATAGTGCTCACAATCGGAGAAGTCTTTACTCATCCTTGTTTATTTATTAGAAAATCCCTACAAGTCTAGGCATTTAAAATGAAGCATTAGTTACATGGAATATAGGTGCCCTCAAAGTCCGGGAGTTGCTGGATATACTGCAAAAGTGGGTTGGGGCCAGCAGTGACCCAGTAACCTCTGCAGGAGATGCTGGTATGGCTGTGAGCAGGACAGTAGCAATCAGGATCCAACCTTCTCAACATAGTTAGCAGGATAAAGTCCAACTTGGCCAGTGAGAAGTCGGCCCTTGCACCAGCCTTGCTCATCTTCTTCACTAATCTTCATTAGTTCTTCACCTAAAAGCAAAAACAATCTTAGGAAGCAGCCTTGAGAAAAGTAGCATGACATTTTTCTTCACCTCTGAAGAGCTGATAAAAAGCAAGACCTATTGGTCTGAATCAGCACACTTTTCTCCCCTTACCACACTCTGTTATACAATGCACAGTTTAATCAAAGCCAGGGTTACTGCTAAGATTTCTTTTTTAGTGGCTTTTCTGTCGCAGGTGAGAAGGAAATGTACGAGGCTGTTAAGCTCTCGCTGTTAGGACCCAAAATGACTGTTTCCTGAGGGAGTGTCAGGTGTGGCCAGCAAGGCATAGAATCAGCTAATTTCTCAGCCTATGACTAGGAAAGGCCTTCCCACATCTACTCTGGGAAAAGGCAGAGAAGTCCCATTCTTCACTATTAGGAGGTCATACTTGTGCCAGAAAGGAAGGTCTGACTGAAGCATGCTGCTCAGAGATTAAAAAATGGAATGACTTCAGTCATTCCTCATGCCTCATTAAATCTGCTGGGTGGAAAGAGAGAGCAAAGAGTCAAGTTCTAGAGCACTCGTATTTTAAATATATTTTAAACAACGAGTTAGTGTTAGGGAGTTTACTAGTATGACAACACTGCAGCATAGATATTGGCCTCAGGCACATGCCTCTGCTACTGAAGGACTTCAGTGCCTTTTAAAAACAGGTGTATTTTGGAGAGATACAGCACAGAGATATGTAAGACTCAAGCAAGATTAGAGGTGCTCTCAAGATCAAGATGTCCTCTTGGAGCTGAAGACAGCACATGCAAACTAAATTTAGCTAAGGAAGAAAAAGGGTCAGTTTGCTCCAGCATTCTCTCTCATTTAATCTTCTGCTGTGAGCCAGATCTCCACTCTCAAGATACCCATTTTGAGCAACAGTTTGCACAGCTGGTTTTTTTGTCAGTTGAACTAAGCCTTCAGCAGCATATGTCAGTCAGCTGAACTTTCTCCCAAAACATCTATCTTTTGATTACTTCAAAGGACAATCCAGACCACCTATGTAATTTTCAATGGCACAAGGGAGAAGCATTTAATAAAATCTCAAGATACAATGCAGAATAAATGCTTTAAGAGGAGGCAGAAAGGATCTGTTTTACCACTTGGGATCTGCTTTCCCGACGCTGTCACCAAGGCCTAAGGAGTTTTTTTTTTTTATGTGGCCTCACTGCACTGCCTCTTAGTCTAGAACAGGTTGGACTACCCAATCCCATCCACCTCAGAGAAGATGGCAATGAGTCTCACCAGCAGAATAAGAGTAAGTATCAGTTTTCAAGGGGACTTCCAGTTCTTAAAGAGTGTTTCAATCATCCAGTCAGTCCAAGTGAGGACAGTGAAAGGTTACTAAGAGATTAATGCTTTTGTACCTGCTTTAAAGCTCAACTCATCAGCCTCCTGTCCTGTGTAATCATACAGCGCTCGCACCCGTACACCCGGTACTTTTATGTCCTCCTCGTGCCCATTGGCATCCAGGCACTTCTTAGGAGTGTCTTCATCTGACCATTCTGACATGTCTTCCTTCCCTCTGCTTTGTACGTGAAGGAGAGAGGGGATAAGATGGTTGTTAGTAAACTCTCCCTCACTTCCTCCTGAATCATGCACCACCCTGACTCCCCTTGAGACTGCTGTGCTATAGAGCAAGGAACAAGAAGCCCAACAACCAAGCAAGGGTAAACAGGGAGGACAATTCCCGGGAGATACTAGATTGGTTGAAAGCATCCCAGAATTAGAGACCTGTAGACCAGGAGAGTAACTCATTCTCAGAGTATTTTCACATATGCACTCTTTTCAACCTCATCCTGCTCTAGCAGACCCTCTCAACACAAGGACACTCCTAACCGGAGAGCCCAGCTGTATCCAGAGTTATTCCAGCCAAGAACAAGACAGGCAGGAAAAGCCATGTCTTCCATCCCAAAGAGATGTCTGGAATGCTGGTTTCCAAGTCAGTAAGAAAAGCAGAGGGGAAGGGCAGCAGATAACATGCACCTGGAACCCAAAAACCCTTGAAAAGGTTACGCTCCATACTAACTTCACGTGGGTGAGCACCCTCAGGCTGTCATAGAAGAGGCTGTTCTGCTCCTCCTGATAGGAAAACTTGTAGATTGGCAAAGAGTGCCCTTGAATCCAACAGACTGGGAAATAGTAGAGGCCTCAAGACATCTCTACGTCCCCATTCTTTTCTGCCCAGTTCACTTAGGCCAGGGTTCACATTTTAAAGTAGGATGGCTACTGGAACTGTAGGACATAAGTCTCTTCAGCCCCTCTCTATTCTCCAGCACAGCTAACTGGCAAAGTTCCCAGTCCCCAGCATTCCTCGCCCTGTCTGGGAGGAAGAAGGATAGAGGAAAAGCATGCTAGAATCTCACACAGCTTTAGTCTGACCAGGCCAAATCTAATCACTAGAAGGATCTTTACAAGGAAGACACCTTGTAAGCCAGTACATACTAGACAACAACAAAAAAAGGAGCTACCTAAACCCCCTCTTCTACCCTGTCTTTTCCAGAGTGGCACAGGAAAAGCCATGGGCAGGAGACAGGAAGTTAAGAAAGAGATCATTCCTATCAGTTCAGCTCACTCATAACCCTAGGCAGGACTGCACTTTTCCTAACCTGATGTATCCCAGATTTCAGCTCTTACCTTTGCCTTGTCTGCAGGGGGGTCTGTGAGACAATACCATCCCGTGTAGGCAAAATGCTGGTCAGCATGACATCATCAGCCATCTTGCTACTCCTCTTCTTGGAGATTGGCCGCTGTGTTTCAAGGGACCATTCCTGTTCAAGAAAAAGCAATAACATCATCAAGCCACTCAGATCAAAAGCTCTGTGCATCTTTTCTGACCAATACAGAAGGTCAGGACACCAGGTCATACTTCAGTTGTGGCCAGACTGGTCAGCCAAGTGGCCTTGCTGGCATAGCAGGCCCACTCCTGTTGAATCCCAAGGTACAAGAGGGCCTGTGAGAAAATTGTAATAGGAACTTGTGCCCAAGGTCTTGAGCACCACCTCCTGTTCTTTGACCTTGAAGCTGGATGGCTGCAGTATTTGCAGTTTGGCGCGGTTGCACATGTCTCTTTAGGCACCAAAGAGCTTGCAACACAACAACAATTTTAAAAGAGCCTAACATCCTGAGCCGGTCAAGCAAAGGCATGGTCCTTTCAACACAAAACTAGCAACCCACCAATTTCAGTAAAGCAGCTAAATGTTTGGAAATAGCGATAATACATTCTAAAATGCTATATTACCTCAAACTGAGGCCAATTCATTGCCATGCCTGGTCCATGAGTGTCACGCCACCACTTCAGGTCCTCCTGGTTGTCCGCAGCCATGATGACTTGGTAGAGATCTTGATACAACGCATGAAAGCTATGACCAGGAAGAGACAGAACCACCAGTAACCAAGTCTCTCAGCAGTTTCTGAAAAGCTAAAAAGAGCATAACCTCATGCACAACTTCACAGCATCTGAAGCCCACCAGATTAAGGATGCTAGAGCAGTACTGTTTCAGCCCTAGGAAAACAGAGCCATCCTTAAAGAACAATCAGCCTGGCAAATGGGACAGGCTTGTTTGATGCAGCAGTGTCTAACTGCCAGCTCTCAGCACAGCTCATCAATTAAGCTTTGAAAGGGCCTGGCACATTCTTACACACAGTCACAGATGGCTCAGATTTGTTGCCTCCACCTTAAAAGTATTAGGAGCACAGACAATTTTTGGCTGCACCTATTTCCCCTGTGTAACCCCTACTTAAGGGCAACTTGTGGGTTTATGGTTATCATTATCTCACTCAAGGCAGCATGGGTGTAATAGCTATAGATACCAGACGACAATAGAGCTGCACTCTTCAGACGGAGATTACATATAGCAACATGAAGGTATTTCATAGAACAGTACTGGACAGTACCCACAGGACAGTACTGGACTTCCAGTAGTGGAAGAGGAGGGGTTCAAAGACAGAAGGAATCTTCTCTAGGGAGCCTGGCACCGTCCAAGATGAAAGACACCAGCATTGGTCAGTGTAAAGGGACCAAAGGCCAGTTCTAAGACACACTTCAAAGGGGAAGGAGCGAGACCTGGCAGATGCAGGAAGGCAGCTCCCTTTCAGAGACACCAGATTTAGCACCCCTCACCAGAGCCCAGTGCTCCCCAGGCTGGCAGAATAACCTCCTGTATCTGAACTAGTACCTTTCATTGGTGGAGAGGTCGAGATGCTGGTGCAGATTCAGGAACATCTCCTTAAAGAAGCACAATCGCTTGCGTTCTGCTTCCTGACAGCCCTCAAACACTTGTTCCATGTCCTCCATGTAGCGGGGATTGTAACGGTTCAGCTCTTCCAGCATCTTCTCATATTGATCCTTGCACTACATCAACTCAGGAGAACAGCAATGGTGAGAAGTGTTGCCTTGATGTCAAACCAGTGACACTCCCCCTGCTCTGGCTTGGAACTGGCAATTTTTTTCCCCTGCACTGCTGAACAAATACACCACAGAAAGAAGAAATCCCACAGCTGAGATCTCAGTCCACTGCTCTCCTAATTGCAAGTTCCTTATTCTTCCTTGACACACTCTTCCACAGAGGACCTTCCGCATTTTCACTTTCGTGGGCAGGCAAACCAGCTGCTTTTGGTAGCCAAGTCTTCAGATCTGCAGCTCTCACTTCCCTGCACCAAATTCCTTTTTTTTTTTTTTTATTTGCTTATAAATTAGATTTTACCCAACATCAAAGACAGAGAGATCTTAGTTACTTAGTTACTCAGACTAACTTGCTAAAACCTCAGACAGTGGTATCTCACATCTTGCAGGCTTCAGCGGGAGCCACTTAACTGACTGACATTTCCACCAATGCATTTAATTCGAGAGTAGTATTCTTGCGATCCACATCCATACAACACACGCTCACCTTCTTAGCCTCCTGTGTGCACTTCTCTACACGCTCCTGCAACTTGCGCATCTGTTCCTGTGAGACAGATGAGTCTGCCTTGGCATGGTTCTCCCTTGTATGGGCTGTTTTCTCCTCCTTCCGGGCTGTATGATAGTTTTTCTTAGAGGTTTCCACCTGTAGGAGGAGGATGTTAGTACAACCTAACAGGAATGTCATTTAGTTAACCATGCTCCAAAGGGAAGAGGTACCTCCAAATGATCTCTTTTTTAGTGCTTGCCTGCTGTGCAGGAACACAGTGTCTATTACTGAAGTCCTCCCACATGGGAAGGAAGCTACAAAACCACCAAGAACAAGAGACCATCAAGACATCTCTCCCTCTCTGGCATTCTCTGCTACTCTGTCTAAATCCAGATTGTTTGCTCAGTGGCTCTCACAATCAGGCAGCCAGCTCAACTGCCCTTATCCCTCCTTCCCCATTCACACTTTGCTCACATCCTTCATCTTCTTCACCCAGGGTTTCTGGGCCTTGCGAAACCCGTCCTCTGTCTCTTTTGTCTCCTTGAAGCCTCCAATCATCTGCTTGTGGTAGGTCTCCTTCTGCCAGGCCTTGATCTTATCTGAGTCTTCACCAGCCAGATGGTTCCGTACAGCTAAGTGAATTCCACTCAGTTTGTCTGCAGCTGTCAGGAAAGCATGCCAGGCTTTCTCCAGGGTACCATACTGTGGACCTGCAGGAATAAGCACCAGAGGGACTCTTACAGCTCCTGCCCACAGAAGGGAATGCAGATTCATTTCCTCCTACGCACATCTATCCCTATGCAGTCACTTCCTTAACACTCCCCCATCACACAAGTCAGCACCGACTGTCTCTACACAGTCACAACAGACAGAATCTAGACCGGCTGTTACAGCTGGCATAGACAGGCATTTCTTCTGGGAAGCCTTAGCTGTCCCAGATGGTGCCTGCTAGGAGAAGGTTTCTGTAGAAAATTCTCTTCACAGATCTGGCCTGAGCTTCAGAACAGATAGCAATACTCGTTCACGACTGGGGCTAAGCTTCTTCTTCACAGACCAGTAGATCCTTTGGGGCATCTGTCCCACTGTTTCTCATTTCTTTCTGAGATGTTGTCAGTTTGAGCCCAATGCCACTAAATCACAGCATTAGTAGTTATTCTCTGACTAGAGAGGCACCCAAGTCATCCTTAAAAGGAGAGATCTGCAGCTTGATTTAAGACTTAGACTGCCTAAGGACTTGTCAAACTAAACAATTTTTTTTTGTAACCAAACACCTGACAATGCAGAGAATACCTCTCCAAGTGAATCAGAGGACTGGCTACAAAAAACACATGTACACACATACACACCCAAGACAGTCACCTCCCTCCTGAGGAAGAGAAGTCTGTTCCGCAAGGAAACAGCATCACCTCAATAAGAGATGACACTCAAAGAAGAGAGTGTAATGAGTGCATCTTGTTCCCAGTCCAACTTGCCAACTTTACCTTTCTCCACATTGGTCCTCCACTTACGGGACCACTCTGTTAGCTCCTGGGCATAGTTCTTCTCTATCTTGGCTCGCTCCTGGAAGCAGGAGACTAAGTCATTGCAGAGCCGGTACCCATCATCCACTCGCTTCACTGTCCACTTGTAGTTTCCAGCCTGAAATTTCACACAACAATCAACAATCGTTTATACTGTACTGACTCTCACATTCCTTCAGAACAGATAGCATCAGGTCAATCATTCCACAGGGAGGAAGTACAGGCCCTTCTGGAGCCAGCAGCTGGGCTCAGAGCCTCCTCTGATACTCTTTCAGGCAGACACAGCAGTAGAGGGAAGAAGCTGAGATGCTTTGCTTGCCTCTCTCACAGCTCAGATCAGTATCAGCTGAACAAGGAACTCTCATTCCAATGCCTCTGCAGGGAAAGGGTACTTTCTCCCCGCAGTAACACAGCATATCGCTGAACCTCCCCACAGTTCCTTCCTTTTCACTCCCCAAGAGCAACATGTCACCCAGGAACCTGAAACTCAACTCCTTAATTCCATTGGTAGGAGGCAAGACGACATTCTTACCTCGCTCATGCTCCAATTATCCTTCCTTACCTCCCAGAAACTGCCCTCAGGAGCCTCCCCACCAGCATCATCTTCTGATGACATCACCCCCCTCTTCTTGCAGCAGAGAATTTTTGCAGATTTCAGTTAGGCTGAGAAGAGAGAAAAGTGATTTCTAATATAGCACTGGCTGAGCCTTTGCAGAAAGCAAGAGTTCTCCATGACTTTGGAGCTGGAGGAGACCAACTTTCTGCCCTGCAGGCAAGTACTGGCATATGGCTAGATTCAGCACAGGTGCTCAGAACTGAACCTGCCTCCTCCCCCCTGCAGAGAGATGGCCTCCTTGGCAGGCCTGTAGTACACTGGGAAAGGATGTTGTAGAAGACAATGTTGCCAAAAAACATTCGTACAGATATTGGAGATGCTAGTGAATCCAATATATTTCAGCAGCACGAGACATCAGTGCAGAGATTCCTTTTTAACCAGAAGAAAGCTACAGAAACTGAGGTAGCTAAAGCTATTTGAAATCTGCCTTGAAAGACTTTAAATAAGTTTTCTGTCAATGGAGATTACTCCAGCTTCCTGAGTATGACTCAGGATTACAACTGACTGGAAAAAAAAAAGGCTGAGCAGGCAGGTCTTGAATGGGGAGGAGCCCTATGAAGTGCCCACCAGCTAAGCTTGAGCAGAACTAGAGAAACATGCTGGGGCACACCCAGCCAAATGGCACTGCAGCACAAATGGCGGTTACCCAGAAGCACTGCTTCTCTAGAAACATTCCCATAGAGCTGATGTTTTCATTACACTCAACTCTCTCACTGCATTAGGCTCAAAATCTAGGCTAGAAGGTAAAAGATTTATCTCACGCTCTGTTGTCTCAGAACTTTTTCCCATTCCCCTGTGCTAATCTATGCTCACAGTTTGTTCCAGACAGTGTGCAACATTATGAATTCCTTGGGGAGAGGTTCAGGAATGGGAGAGAGAGTAATGGAAAAAGGCCCGAGCCCAGTCATTTCCACACAAACTCACTCCATTCTAGGCAAGCCTGGCTGAATGCAGCATAGATGTCCTTTGCTGCCACTTCTCCTTGCACATTCCTAGTTATAAAAAGCTTCCTTCACACCCCAGAGAGGTATCTGCTTATTCTGCCAGCCCACAAAACACACAGCAGAGATGCAGAATATTAGGTCAAGAGTCAACACCTCCCACCTCCTGCAAATCTTTCTCAGTAGCATGAGCCACACTGTGAAGCACCCCAGCACAGGCTGCAAGAACTTCCTACATTTCCACTGGAAACAGTTTGGCTCTGTTTGTCCAGTCTCATTCCACAGAGATTGTCAGAAGTACACTAATGCTGTTCCTCTGGGTTTCTCCAGAAGGCTGAAAGTGCTGAAGCAAGTTGTTAAATAGGGTGTAACACTCAGGTGCACAAACTTTGAAACCTGAAGAATACTTTCACCCACACCAGCTGTCCCTGTCCTCCCTCCCCACCATTTGTCAACAGGCTGCAAAGCTTTCTTATGTGTCTCCAGGGCACATAACTCTACTCATGTCCCCAGTAACTACATACCTGAAAGGTGAAAGTGAGATGCCACAGGAGAGTAATGGGCAGCTGGCAAGTATGTCTCAAGCTTTTCAAACTCCGTGAAAAAGTCTGGAGAAGACAGAGATGGGCACAGTTAGACTCTGCTGCTCCTTTGCAGGGACGCTGCCTGTTCTGATGCATTGCTAACCTGGGGGTATCACTCTTCTGCCAGCTACTAGGAGGGGCACTGTGATACAGCAGCTGCAACCACCGTGCCTCCCAAAATGCCACATTCTAGCACGTAGGAGAGATGCCAAATCCTTGTGTCACAAGATCTAGCCTGAGAGTTAAAATAGAAACATTGGGGTGGCATGACAGCACTGTGCAGGAAAGGCAGCACCACAACAGCTGAGCAAAGGGAACAGCTTGGGCTAGAAAGGCCTAAAATAATCACGCTCCCCAGGCATCATATGTGGGGCCTCGCCCCCCCCCCCACTGTATCGTG
>NW_010430335.1:16224-16673 GCF_000710305.1 Buceros rhinoceros silvestris
CTGCATCCACTACTGCACACACTTTTACACATAACCGGCTTTGGGAGAAAAAAGGAAGAACACACACATACACTTTCTCCAGTTCCTTTCTGCTAAGGATGAAGAGGCTTTATATGCAAGACAAAGGATTTGATAACGCTACATTTAAAACACAAAACCAAAACCCATAACCCTACATAGTGTGGTCTAGAGGCCTACAGTCCTTTCAACACCGGAGCACCTAGCACTGCCCTGGTAGGATGTGGCTCTCTACCAGCAGAGCTTTTTTGCACCTTGGTTCTGTAAGCTGTCCCCATCACATTCACAGGAATACTTTATTTTGCCATTATGGTATATGTAACTGTCATCAATGTTCGGGAGAGGAGGGAGAGGAGGGAGAGGAGGGAGAGGAGGGAGAGGAGGGAGAGGAGGGAGAGGAGGGAGAGGAGGGAGAGGAGGGCGCGGGGGGG
>NW_010430335.1:16781-17366 GCF_000710305.1 Buceros rhinoceros silvestris
GGGAGAGGAGGGAGAGGAGGGAGAGGAGGGAGAGGAGGGAGAGGAGGGAGAGGAGGGAGAGGGAAGCAAGGGCAGAAAGGAGGCATTTTTGTTTACCTCACATTCACTTCCCTGGACATTTTCTTCAATGTCAAAAGCCTATTTATTTAAAAAATTCCTTCCTCTTAGTCACCAATATCAACTGGACTAAGGCTGGGAGATTAGGGCAACTGAGAGTTTACACAGCTGAGAGCAGAAACTGCAAAACCTGGAAGTGTGACTTTTAGCCCGATATTAGACAATTTTGGAAAAAGAATGAAAAAAGATAGGAAATGAAGAGGAAAAAAAGAAAAGCAGACTAAGCAAACTAGTTTTTTGCAAACAGACTAGTGACCTTTGGTGAGGAAGGGGTGAGGGGAAGAGCTGGGACACCTGGCCACTGGATAGAAGGTTACAGCCCATCATAAATCTTTTAAGACTTTACAGTGGTCCCCAGTAAAACCAGACTACTCATTCCTGAAATTGCTAAGATAAAAAAAAAAAAACCAAACCAACCTTCTTGAAGAGGTATGTAAAAGTATACTTAAAAGTGCCCCAGACTCACTC
>NW_010430335.1:17473-27606 GCF_000710305.1 Buceros rhinoceros silvestris
CTTTCCTTCTTCAGCTGAAGACTTAGATCAATTAGATATGACATATGAAGGCTGTATCACTGTTTCAACACCATACCCCCATCCCCACTTTATCAGGAAGCAATGAATCACAAACATGCCTTCCCTCTCTGGTTTCCAACTGAAGCTGACTACACAGCGCTAGACTTCAAGGGTAAATGTGGAAAGCTTTTGCTTGTCAGAGTGTGCTTGTTTGTTTGAGGGACAGTCAAGCAAAAAACAAACAAACAAAAAAATCCCACATCACCCAAATCCATTCTTTCTGCAGTTTCCACAGACTAAGGGTTCTCATAGCCTCATAGCCTCTTTAGACAATTGCAAAAATCAGATACTTTCCCTCACTTTGAGAGCAGGCATGCCTTCCTGCGTGCTCTCCAAGCCTCTAACGATTTGTTGACAGAACTTCCTGAGCTAGATGTAGCAATTATGAATTTAGTAATACTCAATGGATTTCTCTTCCATTAATTTCTCCAAACTGCCTTTGAACCCACATCAGTTTTCAGTATCCACAATTATCATGTGGCAAAGTATCCCACGGCTTAAGGCTACACTGTAGTAATCGGCACAGAATACAACAAAGTAGTATAACATTTCTACAGGTTAATCTCCGTGACCTGAGTAGCAGCCATCTGACTACAGTATTTCCATAGCAGTGTACAGACTTTACAGAAGTCCAGAAAAATCTGGCCTGATAGAAGCAAAAAGGCCAAAGGACAAGAAGGACCCTCCTTTTCTGTCAGGCTTTTTCTGGATTTTACATACTCCATGAACTCATGTCAGTCAGCAGATCAAATTGGATCTGCATGCGTACACAAGGAAAGTACTCAGTACTGCACAAAGGGGCTGAAGAACAGGTGCTGCTGTCACTCTGAGCCCTAGAAGAGGAAATAGATTGTCACTCCATCCCTTCATGCTTAGTTATTCCTGAAATGCATGTGTTGTGAGCCACCAAGAACTTGACACCAGGGAAAACCTAAGTTTACCAAGGAAAGCAAATATACAGGTTATAGATGCCAAAGCCTGGAGGCTGTTTTACAGCAAAGTAGAGATGAAAGGGCTACCTTGTGGACAGCCTGATACAGCAAGAGCCACCACATGTTTCAGGAGGGCTGGCAGAGCTGGAGTTATACTGGACCAACTAGGGTTATGTGTGGGTCAGCACCACATACAGGACTCCTGATACCATTGCCACCTCTGCTAAGAAGCTATCTAGCAAATCATATTAGCAAGGCAAATTCACACCTTCTTCTTTCAGTTCTCACAGATAAGAGCTACTTGAGACCTCACTGCAGCTACTGCAAGACAAGCTCTCTGAAAGAGGGAGGGAGCGACAACATCTCTGTTCACTTCACACCTCCACAGGATTATGCACGAGGGCATTACAGACACCACTACAACCAGCAACACCAGGTAGACTGAAACACGCAAATGAGATTTCTGAAGAGCTACAACCCTTTCTGCTGGTAGCATTAGAAAAGGTACTCCCCTCTTTTCTCCCCAACACCTGCTGTCACTTATGACCAATATAGTTTTTAAGCCACACACACTATCAACTCCTTATTAAGTTATTAAAAAAATGGCTCTTGGTCTTTAGCTGCAGAAAGGTAGAATGGCTCATGACTGCTTTCCTGGCACTAAGCTCCGCTCAGGAAAATGCCAGAGGGCTTGTCATGGAAGAGCCTTAACTGTGGTGTTAATCTCAACCCTGCTCCAGTCAGTCACACATCTCAGACCACAGATCCCTCCCCTCAGACTAAGGTGTCAGGCTAAAACCTTCTCTTTCAAAACGTGTGAATATGGTTACACACTGTAAGATATGCCTTTTTGTTCCATGTTTGCATAATAAAGTATAACAGGGTCCTGATCCACAAATAAAACCCCACTCTTCACCACTTCAGAAACCTTTTCCTAAGGCAGGTAAACCACAGAGATCCTCTTCCCTCCACACTCCAGTACTTCCAGCCTCCAAATGTCCAAGGCATCACTTGCTCAACTGCCTCCTGAGACTCCTTGTTTTCATAAGTTTGCCAAGAACAAGCCTCTGAACTCTACAAATCCTCAAAGGGCTAGTGCATGCAGCCCTGCAGGAATTCATCCCCAGAAACAACTTGCACACTGCACTAGACAAGGCCTTCTGCCCTTCCCAATATTTGCAACAACAAATGCTGGATGCAGACACACGTAGGAACAAGTTGAATTATATTTATCTAACTGAGGCTTTGGACTAATTTCTATATAGGTGTTAAAGGCAATCTAAGCAAGAGTTTTAATCGGGAATGGGCTGCTACTAATTTCCACCTCAAGACAGCAACTAACACCACAAGGCAGCAATGCGAGATTTCTATGGCATATTTTTTTTGATTCCCAGAGTCAGTTTTCTCCATAGCAGGCAGTGGTGAAGGCATTGCTTTCACTTCAGGGCACTTCTGGTGTAGATTGCAGATAAGCATTTCAATCTTAAGAGTCCAAATACACAAAAGGATGACAGCCCTCCCCTTAAGAACAACAGACATACACCACCACCACCACCCCTTTTCTTTTTCTGGTAACTTGTCAGAATGGAACTAGATTGCTGGAGTCAGGAGGTTCCACATAACTCCAGCAATGTAATGAACTTAACTGCTGCTGGTACAGCAGTGCTAGGAAGGTCCTTGATGAAGAGAATGAAATGGGGCATGGGACAGTGTTCCTTTCCAGCTTCACCATCTTAGGACGTCCACATCCAATAGCTCTGAACCACTGACTATTATAATGCTCAGTAATGTGCTCTCCACTGTCATTATGTAGGAGAACTGATACTGATAGGTGTACACACCTTCCTGAAGAGGGGCCATTTCTTCTCTACAGCTAGAGAAGATGACAAGCATCATGAAGATCCTCCAAAAATTCCCTTAGAGATATTTTTATCTTACTGCTGTGGTTGCACCCTTGGTAGAGTCACCTGACTAGGAAAGAAAATAAGCGCCCGTGTTTCCCAGCCACTCCCTAAGGACTGAAGCCTGCCAGGGCCGCCTAATGCAGTTTCGAAAAAAATTTCAGCTGATGTCTATCTGACCTCTCCCTGGCTGGAAAGGTCGGAGAGACATTAGGCAGAACAGTAACGACACACAAAGGTCACTTCAGCTATGTGCAAGCCTGTAACAGCCCATCTCCCAGACAACGACTCTCTAGCGGCTGTCCACTAGCAATGATTACACCAAAGTATTAAATACAGACAAGATTCCGTTCCACTTAAAGGGATGATGTCCTGAGTCTACGTGCTGCTTCATTATGCTTATTTCAGCTTCTTTACATTCAGACCAAGCTAATGTGCTGGAGACAGACATCCCCCTATGTGTTACTCCACATATTTTCAAAATAAGAATTACAGACAAGATTCCATTCCACTTAAAGGGATGATGTCCTGAGTCTACGTGCTGCTTCATTATGCTTATTTCAGCTTCTTTACATTCAGACCAAGCTAATGTGCTGGAGACAGACATCCCCCTATGTGTTACTCCACATATTTTCAAAATAAGAATATTGTCCTCCATAATTTTCAGAATTAAATACTTTCCATGTTTATTAGCTATCTCCTCCCAGGTTCGCAGAAGCCAAGGCTGCAAGACAGGCTTCAACACATTGCTGTTGATCTAAGGGTTAAGATTCCTGACTATGTCGATTATTTAATACTTTCCATGTTTATTAGCTATCTCCTCCCAGGTTCGCAGAAGCCAAGGCTGCAAGACAGGCTTCAACACATTGCTGTTGATCTAAGGGTTAAGATTCCTGACTACCATAATTTTAAAATTGTTATGTCGATTATTTTCCAAGAAAAGGAAAAATTCTTCTTTCTTTTCCAATATGATATAGGAGATCTTTAGTGTTACCCTGGTTTACAAAACAATATGAGACAATGTTAATGACGGAATGTATTGGGCTATCGAGATCTGTGTTCCAGTCTGGGTCTGACTGGAAGAACCCAGCTATTCTTCCTATGAAGAATATGATTATAATAACAAACATTCAGAGTTAAGGGAGGAAGGAAAGCAGTGCTGCGTCACAGGGTACCATATTTTTAACAGGGCAACAGGACATGTTCATTTGGTATGTTCAAAATGGTTCCTGGAATAATGTTGACATGTCTGTGTCTATGTATTTAACAGGCAGCTACAAATAGAAGCATTGGATAGCTTAATAAAATGACACACAACCAAGCTACCAGTTATTGGGTAGATACCAGCTACTAGGCACTACACTAGCCTACTTTCCGCCATGTGAATAGCATAGCTCCTGTTCCACACAGTCAATATGCCCACTTCCCAGTTCTCACATGTCCTGTCCTGTCTCAGGACAAGGTTTTAACCCGTGGAGATGTTGAGAACTGTAATCTCCACTGTCCCACTCCTTGAGCCTCTTCACTTGCTTGCTTCCATATTGGGTACTTCTCACCCTGCTGCATCAGTTTGCAAATAAACACCAAGCTTGCCAGCAAATACATGCAATCAGCACTTCCCTTTTAGTCTGAAAGGGCCCCAAACAACTGGAAGGTATTTATTCCTAAATCACTGATAAACAGGTGTTTAAAGCTCCAGCCAAAGCTATTATAACCCTCCTCAGCAGTCTCAATCTGCACTGAATGCAAACAATTTTTCCAGGATTTAACCTACATTTTACCTGGCCATGTTTTTTCTGCACTCGTCAGCAAGACAAGATCAATAGTCCATCCTGTAATACAGTGGCCTGTACTAAAGTATTTTACTAAAGGTAATCATTGCAATAGCAGCCTAAGCCAGTTCATCCACTTCCAACCAGGCTTTGAGTAAAGAACTTTGTTTTCTTCAGATCTTTAGGTGAACAGCTGTGATCCAAGCAGAATAAAATGCCCCAGACTCATCCAAACCTGATCAAAGAAGAGAGAAATAATGGAAGGTGGTGATCAGGGGTGTTTTCTGTGGTTGGGAGGCTGGGGAAAGGAACCAAAGAAAACCCCAAACTCCTCTAAATCCTTGTCAATGGAATATTCTTCTGTGATTGAATCACCCTGCAACCCCAGAGCAGGGATCATGTTTACTTGAATGTCTTAAGGAAGCAGACTGCAATTAATGCAGCCAAACAACCTTTAGGGGAGCCACAAGCCTGTTAGCTCCATTCTAACAGGGAGCTTCCGGTGGTTTCTTGCTTCACTAGACTGTGCAGTAGTCAGATGTCTCCAATCAGCCTTCTCTTCCCCTTCCACTTGGAAGTCACAGTGGTTTTTTGATCCAGCAGCAGTTCTGAAACTTCTGGCTTCACTTTTACCGCTAGTTGTCTTTTCCATTAGCTGTCTTTTGAGGAAAGGGGAATGGGAGATAAGAGTTGGCAACTATTTCAGTATTCAGACCAAGACTGTGGCAATCATATGGCCCACAAATTCAAAGTATTGCATTTATTTATCTCTGGTTGCATCAAATGGTTTTACCTGGTAAAAGCTGATTTACTGAAACCTGTTTATTATGTGAATACTTTCCTTCCAAATATTCATATGATGCAGACAAGAACCTGAACGATTATCATGATCAAGGCTTTTCTGAAGTTCATCCAGTTCCCTGCACAGTTCCAAGTCCAAAACAGGCTGCAGAAGGGATGCATTACACCTATTTCTTCTGTTCCACATTGTGGTCAGTTCTTCCACTTTGACTGCAGGGCTCTCTATTCACCTTTTGTCACCAGAGCTAGGTTTACTCAATTGCTTCATCGCAGGAAAATCTAAACAACATAAAGAACAACTGCAGTTGTAAGGTAGACTTCAGTACTCCATGAACTGGAGGACTATAGACCAGCTTTTACAGAGTGATTTTGCAGTCTTTTATGGGACCAGGGACGTAAAAAGAAACCATTGTTTGCTCTGTGGACTGGAGAAATCATTCACTAACTTAAGATTCCTTTTGTAGCATCTCTTTCTTCAAGAAGTTTGGCAGATTCAATCACTTGTAGATGCTCTATTCCTAAAGATACATGTATGTCTTTCTGACAGATTTCCCAGAGATACACACAGATACCTAGGTTGAAGGAGGGCAGCCATTAGGAACTGGCCTGCACCATGGAGACTTATACTTCACACATTCTTCTTTAAGTTCATTATCCTGTATGTCATGGAGCAACTTTCTTCTGCTTTCATATTATCTACATAGAATGTGCTCTTTAGTATCAGTAGTGCCTTTTCAAATAAATTTCTGGATCTCAAGCTGAAGAACATGACTATTAATATAAATTACTTCATATCCCAGGTGTTAGCCACAGGACTCCAGGAGAACACAAACACATGGGAGAGTCACCCCAAAGGGCACACATTACAGAACATATTTTAACTGTTCAGCATCACTGGAATGTCATTTGCTTTCGCAGCCCATTGCCCAAAGCAGTGATCTAGGTTTCTGATCCTCAGGACTCAACCTCACATGTGAGGAAAGAACACTGGGATGCTTTTTAAAAACAGAAAGTACAAACAGAGCAATCCAATGGGCTTTATTTCGTCCCTAATGGCTTCCCAAAACAGTTCCTATCCCATAGCTCAAAACCCTTGCTTTTTGCTTGCATTGGGGTAGAAGCCTGCTGGAGTCAACAGCAGGCTTTCACACAGGTTTCCACAGGTTAGCAGTCCTAGTACAAGGAAGAGCTAACTAAAAACACTAAGAGGCAAAAATAAATACCTAGAATCATTCAAGAAGTTAAATATTCTGCATCACAGTGCTGCAGCTGTGCATCACAGTGCTCCTGCTACTTGCAGGAGCAGGAGAGGTTTGGCTTGGCAGCAGGGATACTGAGGGAGAGGAGGAAGTTACTTCCAACAGATAATAGGTGACTGAAAAGACTGTGTCCCCAACAGCCTGCAAGATAAGTACCATATCCTCCTGCAAACAGAAGAGACACAGCTTGGGCAAGCTCATAGCACAATCAGGACTGAGGAGGCTGAAGACGTACTAACGGTTAACAGTTAGCCTCAATGATCTTAAAGCTCTTTTCCAACCTAGATGATTTTATGACTCTGTAACACTGTTAGCTGTGGGTTGCCTGCAGCAATTCTAACTCTTCTAGCCTAGAAAAACTTACTGACAGGTTGCAATAAAGAGAGTGGTACCATAGTCATCTACTAAGAGAGCATGAAACCCCACACAAGCCTAATGCCTCTGGATCTAGGCCCCTGGTACCACAGATCTCTCTCACATGCCTCTTCAACAAACTACAATGCCCACTAATAACCACTAGATTTAACACACAAATTCTATCACAAGTCTGAAAAGCTCTTTCCCATTGTGCATTCACAGCAAGGAGAAAACACTGAAGGCTGAAATATGTTAGGATGCCAGTCACACATATCGCCTTATAGCAGCGCCCAGCTTCAGCCCACATTTCAGCTTGAAGGAACACAAAACCAGCGTACCAGTCACTGAAGCCAAACAGCAAAGCAGAAGGTGCACCAGGCTCCTTGCATTGACATTACACTTTGTGCTGCTCGAAAAACTTGTGCCTGGACAGAGTGCATCTGAATGTTAAATTACAGCGATCACTATGCCACCAGGTAGTGGCAAAAAGTTACCTCTTGAACAGCATCTTAACTGCTCCAAGGAAGCCAAGGTTTTTTATGACTCTTCAAAGAGCAAAATCCCAAATTCTTCATGAAAAATTCCAGATACAGTATTCACTGTTTTCTGTACCACCCACTAAGGCCTTAGACTAAGATATTAAGGCACTTTTTAATTTATCTGACACTGTTCCTTGTCATACAGTACCCTCTACACCCATCATACTGAGTAACTAGTGATAAATTAGTTTGCCTAATCAGAAAGTCTGTTTTAAAAAGAAAGAAGTCCCTCAAAGAGCTTAAACGGCCTACTATTGTTTAGGCATTTCCCCATGAACTCTCAAGAGCAACCCAAATTCACACATCACTGATCAGCCGATGGCAAAAACAGAGGCAGTTTGTAAGTGCTCTCTGATCAAAAGCATAGCTTTTTCCACTCAGGCTACAATCAGATACTTTTAGCTTTTCAGGTTTTCATCAATCCCTGGATGCCAGTCATGACACTGACCAAATAGTTCAAACAAACCCTGAATAATCTCCAGCCCTCAAGATGGCCAGAATAAAGAATATACAGTATCTGCCATGCTCAGTGATATCAGAAGTTCCTAACAGAATCTCATGTTGCCCCTGGTGTGATGACTAATGTGTTCTCACAGTTTTGCATCTCCTAAGAAAAGCAGTCACGTTACAAACATACCTGACTGTACTGTTGAGTTAAAAAACCCTATCTATATGTGTGTGTATATACATATTTATCTATTTATTGGAAACTCAGGATCATCCGAGGAAAGCCGGAAAGGATCAGGCTATTGTATAATCCACAATAACCTAAAATGAGTAAAAGCACCAGTCATTGTCCTGTGAAGAAATTAATTTGGGCCCATAAGATTTTCAGGATTTTATAACTTGTTTACACGCACAGGCCAAGGACCTGCAGCACAGTCCAGTCACACACAATCCTTATTCACTCACTGACATTTGATAATGGAGTTCCATGTGGGCAGTTGATCCTGAGGCCTATACAAAGCTGACAGACTGGAGTTACTGCTTTCTACAGTCTGACAAGGAGAAGACAGCCTTCACTTGAACAAGTGCAAGCAAGCCAGAGTAGCTCAAACTCAGAAGAAAAAATACGAAAAATGTCAAAAAAGCTATACAATACAGCAGGCACAGAATGAGAAAGGCAGCAAGCAGCTGATCCAGCTTGCACATTCATTCTCTTCCAAGCTGCAACTCAAAATATTTATTAGACTGTTCTTCAAGGATACCAGTGTAATACCATTAATAACACAAAACACTGTCAAAACAGAACAGACTGTCTCACACAGAGCATATAGTCAGCTTCAGAGAAAGGTGAATCCTTGCCTGAAAGAATGTGCCCAGTTACACAATACATGGGGAGAAGCTCCACTTTGACTCCACCCAGAGACCAGTTCACACCTGGAACAAGTAGTATCTGGATGCTGTCATTTTAGCCCATATACTGCTGTTGTGCATTCTGCTTTCATTACACTCTGAGAATGATGTGAGTCATCATAAGGTTTAGTGACATTTGAATTCCAAGGTGGAGTGGGAGGCTCAGCTAGGGTTCTGTACTGTAATTAATTACCATCATATTGGAAATTTCTTTGTGCAAATTAGAGCAGTGGTTGATTTGAAGGGGACAGAGGCTCATTTCCTGTTTGGGGAGGTAGGGAGCACCAGTTTTGTAAGGACAGTTAAAGAGGGAACAAAAAGGTCAGACTATTTCCTATGGCCAGGAGCTGGTCAGCTAACCTCTCCCTCAGCACCAAGCTCTAAGCCTTCTGCAAGCCTGAAGAACAAGCAAGCAAAGAACTGGCACAGAAAGTCATGAAACCGGTTAATGTATTTGGATCACGCCACATTCACTTATCAATGGCTTTGTGGAGATCACAGCTCCTTCCTCCCATGCACAGTGACAAATCATTGTCTTCTCAAGCGCTGGATGTTCAGGCTCACTAACGTCCTCCATGTTTACCAGCTTTTTTCCTGCCCTGGGCCGGAGGGGGCATGGTGACCTCAGCAGCCTGCCAGGGGCCAGATGACTTCGCAGCGGGCAGCACCCCTGGGCCTGCCCCACACTCAGCTCTTCCCTCCTTGATACCAAGACTGCTGTCCATAGCCAGAAGGGAGGAAGAGGATGAGCAAGGCCAGGATGGTCTCGTTTGCCGTACTCCTCACTGCGGTCGTGAGGAGCCCAGCTCATAGACCAACACACCACGGATTCCCCTGAAACAAGGGGATGCAGCCCCCCGAGCCTGAGCCCCAAGGGGTCCTGGGAAGCCTCTTGACGCTCCTCGGCCACAGCGCTGCCAAAGCCCGCGGTTCCGACTTCAGAGTGGGAAGCGGCTCAACACGTATCGGGCACAAAGGGACCCCTGTCCGCGCCGCGGCGCTGAGCGGAGGCGCCGGCTCTGGAGGAAAAGGGAGCCTCTGTAGCCCCCAGCGACAGGGTGGCGGCGGCAGAGGAGCTTCGGGGAGGCCGGCGGCGGGCGACCCAATGAAAGTCAGACTGACGGGCGGGCTGCAAGGGATGCAAAGGGACCGGAGG
>NW_010430336.1:0-219 GCF_000710305.1 Buceros rhinoceros silvestris
TGGGTCCATGTCGCAGTGTCAGGTCACATGACAAGGGCCATGTCATACATGTGGGGCCATGTTGCAGTGTCAGGTCACATGACAGGGGCCGTGTCATACAGGTGGGGCCGTGTCGCGGTGCCGTCTCACCCATCCGCCTGTACTGCGTGTCCTGTCGCGTGTCATGGGCGTGTGGCGTGTCACACGCGGGGACATGTGGTGGCGTGTGCCGGGCACCGT
>NW_010430337.1:0-272 GCF_000710305.1 Buceros rhinoceros silvestris
CTGATTTTTTGGTTAATATTTTGAGCTGATTTGGGGGTGATTTGGGGGCTGGTTTTGGGTGATTTGGGGTGATTTGGGGCTGATTTGGGGCTGATTTTTGGTTAATATTTTGGGCTGATTTTGGGGGTGATCTGAGGGCTGATTTCGGGTGATTTTGGGCTGATTTTGGGTTGATTTGGGGCTGATTTTTTTGTTAATATTTTGAGCTGATTCGGGGGCGATTTGGGGGGATTTGGAGTGATTTGTGTGTGTGTGTGATTTCATGATTTTTT
>NW_010430337.1:343-1575 GCF_000710305.1 Buceros rhinoceros silvestris
TTTTGGTGATTTTTGGTGATTTTGGGCTGATTTTTTTGTTAATATTTTGAGCTGATTCGGGGGCGATTTGGGGGGATTTGGAGTGATTTGTGTGTGTGTGTGATTTCAGGATGATTTGGGGAGCGATTTGGGTTGATTTTGGATAATTTTGGGGTGATTCGGGGCTGATTTTTTGGTTAATATTTTGAGCTGATTCTGGAGTGATTTGGGGGCTGGTTTCGGGTGATTTTGGGCTGATTTTGGGTTTATTTGGGGTGATTTTTTGGTTAATATTTTGGGTTGATTTTGGGGGTGATCTGGGGGCTGATTTTGGGTGATTTTGGGGCTGATTTTGGGTGATTTTGGGCTGATTTTGGGGTCATTCGGGGCCGATTTTTGGGTTAATATTTTGGGCTAATTTTGGGGGTGATTTGGGGGCTGATTTCGGGTGATTTTGGGCTGATTTTGGGGTGATTTGGGGCTGATTTTGGGGTGATTTGGGGCTGATTTTTGGGTTAATATTTTGGGCTGATTTGGGGGGTGATTTTGGGTCTGATTTCGGGTGATTTGGGGGTCAATTTTTAGATCAATCTTTTGATTGATTTGGGGTTGGTTTGGGCTGATTTTGGGTCGATTTTTGGATTGATTTCGGGCGATTTGGGGGTTATTTTGAGCTGGTTTGGGGACTGCTTTTTTTGGTTGATTTTTGGGCTGATTTGGGCTGATTTTGGTTCATTTTGGGTTGATTTCGGGCAATTTGGGGGTTATTTTGAGCTGGTTTGGGGACTGCTTTTTTTGGTTGATTTTTGGGCTGATTTGGGCTGATTTTGGTTCATTTTGGGTTGATTTCTCGATTTGGGGGTTATTTGGAGCTGGTTTGGGGACTGCTTTTTTTGGTTGATTTTTGGGCTGATTTGGGCTGATTTTGGTTCATTTTGGGTTGATTTTGGGTATTTTGGAGGTTGATTTGGGTTCATTTCAGGTGATTTTGGGTCAGTTTTGGGCTGATTTGGGGATTAATTTTGGACTGATTTGGCGACTGAATTTTGGGCGGATTTGGGGGTTGATTTGGGGTGATTTGGAGGGTTGACTTTTGGGGAGGTTTGGGGCTGATTTTACTTGATTTGGGGCTGATTTTGGGTCATTTTGGGCCGATTTGGGCTGATTTGGGATTTGGGGCTGATTTGGGGTGATTTGGGGGTTTGGGGGCGCAGGGGGGGAGCCGCTGCCCGGCGTCACCTCCCGCCACCTCA
>NW_010430338.1:0-260 GCF_000710305.1 Buceros rhinoceros silvestris
CCCTTGTGCCTCATGCAGAACAGCTCAGCCTCGTGCAAATGTCTTTGATCCTCGTGCAAAGCCCCTCAGCCCTGGAGCAAACCCCTCCTGACGCTGTGCAAAGCTCCTCAACCCCGCGCAAACCCCCTTGTGCCCTTTGCAACGCTCCTCGACTCCGTGCAAAGCCCCTTGACCCCGTGCAAAACACCTCAGCCCTGGTGCAAAGCTCCTTGTCTTTGGTGCAAAGGTCCTTGGTCCCCGTGCAAAGCTCCACTACCCCG
>NW_010430339.1:0-521 GCF_000710305.1 Buceros rhinoceros silvestris
TCCGGCTCCAGCTCCGCTCCCGCTGCTGCTGGTGGGGGGCCTTGCTTGTCCCTGCCGCAGCATCCCACCTTCTGAGGCTTTTGTTGTGTGGCCCTCACATATCCCTGCTTTTTCTGCTTCTCCCCTTGTGCTGGCAAGTCCTCAGCCAATGCACCCGCAAGCCCAGCCACCTCCTCCCCAAAGAGTCCCTCAAGGTATTCAATGAGGAGCACGACCAGCTGCACCCCCTGCACACAGCAAACCATCGGTTTCCACCAAGGCGGCTGGGAACAGCTCAAACAGCCTTTCCCGCTCCTGACCCCAGCTTCTGGGCAACTCTGGGGCTGCTCTTGCCGGCAGGTCCCCACCAGCAGTTGCTGCAGAGAGGAATGATCCTGGTGCCTCCAAACAGCCAAGCTCAGGTGGGCCCGGAAGGCTGGAGCCGGCTGGTAAAGACAGTGTACCATCTCCACCTCATACACCAGGAGGTTTGGCCCCATGCAGGCTGGGCTTGGTGGTCATCTTGGTGGTGGCCGCATTCC
>NW_010430339.1:670-1101 GCF_000710305.1 Buceros rhinoceros silvestris
GCTCTTGAGGAGTGGGAGGTTGTCCTCTGTCAACTTGCTGGCCACCCCGAGGGAATAGGAACGCAACGTTAATAAAGTGGACACTGTCAACACAGCTCTGCCAGGCTGACCTCACCCAAGCCCACCTGCGGGAGGGCTCCCTGGCCATGCCTGGCCTGCAGCAGAGGGACTGCCTTCACTGAGACACGGCCACCTGCCTCCCTCCATCCCTGCTCTGCTGGCCAGAGTCCCTTCATGGAGCAATCCCCAACTCCTGTGCAAAGTGCTCCAAGAAGAAAAACACTTTTCTGTGCCACTTTCCCCCCAAAGCCCACCCCACAGCAGCCAGAGATGGGTGGCAGAAAGCACAGCTTTTCCAAGGAAGCGTCAGAGTGCAGGCAAGCAAGTGCCGGCCTCTGCGCGTCCCTGCGGAGCAGGCTGGCTGGTCGCCC
>NW_010430339.1:1589-2473 GCF_000710305.1 Buceros rhinoceros silvestris
GGGGTCCTGATGTCACAGGTGCCCACCAGCACCGACAGGGCTGGGAGCTGCCGGGCTCCATCGGGGACACGTGCTGGGTGGTGCCAGGCTCCGTCAGCTTCACCAGAGGGACGGCGCAGGCACACCTGCCCTTGCAGGACCTTACAGGTGGGCTGGCCGGATGACACCCGCTGCAGAACAGCAGGCAAGGACTCCGAGGTTTCGATCAAAAGCCGCTTGTCAACAGTCAATCCAGAGAAAATCCATGACTGAAAAACTAACCAGCCTAGAAGAGAGCAGACCCTGGGCGTGATTTCCTGTAGGAAGCTGAAAACCACTGTCACAGCTGAATGCTGCTGTCCCAGAGCCGTCCCTCAGGGTGAAGTCCATCCTCCTCTCCTGCTCTCCTTCCTCTCTTGCTTACAGGCTACTTCGCTCTTCCTTTTCGCAGCATGAGGGCAGTTCCCACAGGACTGAGCCACCTGCTCATCCCCTGGGCTGTTATATCTCACACGCTTTGTTATATTTATGTCGTTATTCCAGGTCGGAGCTTGAGTCAACAGGGGGTGGGGAGCCACAGTGTTTCCTACTCTGCGTCACGCCGTGTGAGCTTCTGGGGGACTAGCAGCCCCCGCTGTGCTCTCCATCCTGACAGAGAGGAAGAGCAGTTGGCCATGAGTGAAGTCAGTGAGGAGTCAGGACAGGTTCCCTGTCCCACCGCTCTCCTCTCCTTGGCCCCAGGCGGCCCCTTCCACCGCTCCAAATGAGCAGCAGATCCAGCAGGGACAGAGTATTAGTGGCTTCCTCGCTGACATTAGCCTGTGTCTCAGCTTCCTCCTGTGTGAGCTGGGACAAGAGCAGCTGGAGGTGACCAGGACCCCACGGCTTTTGGGGGAGACCCCAAA
>NW_010430339.1:2517-3018 GCF_000710305.1 Buceros rhinoceros silvestris
ACAAGAGCGGCTGGGGGGGACCAGGACCCCACGGCTTGCGGAGGAGCTCACAGCCAGTCCCGTGCCCTCCCCTCGTTACAGAGACAGGGGGTAAGAGACAGTGTTGGAGGGCAAGGGCAGAGCACTGCAGGTGCCTCAGGGAGAAGCATCCGCTGCTGCCTCAGCTTCAACGTGGGTGACACTTCACTTGGCACCCAACGGACAGTCATCCACCCACGTGGAGTGGGACAGGAGTCCTGTCACCATCTACAACGAGCTCCGCCTGCAAGGGGCTCTCTGTGACGTGGTCATCAGTGTGGATGGTGTGGAATTCAGGGCCCACAAAGTCATCCTCTGTGGCTGCAGTCACTATTTCAGGTCAGTGCTGGAAACAAGAGGGGACAGAGACAAACACTATTTCCCAGTTCGGGGCGCACAGCCTGGGCATATCTCCCAGGCTTCCACCAGCGCTCGCTCTCTCATCCAGCAGCTCCCCGTAGCCCTGGTACCTCCCTGGACACC
>NW_010430340.1:0-201 GCF_000710305.1 Buceros rhinoceros silvestris
ATGCTGGTAAATCCGCCAATTTTAGTGTTTTGGACTGAGACTCTCCAAAAGGTCAATTGAAAACGGTTTTTTAGAAGATGCTGCACAAGAGAAGCCCCTTCCCTCCCCCTGCCTCGGTATGGTCCCCTTTGGGAAAACCAGTGCCAATGAACCAGAGAGCCCGACGGGGCCGGGCGGGCTGGCGCCTCTCCCACGCCTCGG
>NW_010430340.1:493-1180 GCF_000710305.1 Buceros rhinoceros silvestris
CGAGCTGTGTTTGGGTTGTTTGGGGTTTTTTTTCCTTTTTTTGTACTGGTTCTCTACTGACAGCTCCTGCTGGACTCTCCTCCCTGGTGTTCTTGCAAGGATGCGCTAATTGGAAACTAATGGGGTGGGACCCGCCGTGAGCTTTGGCGCCCAGGTCTCACACCCCATCGGCAGTGACCCCCCAGCGCCTCCACCAGCCCGGCACCAATTTGGAATTCACACCACTCCCCCCCCTCAACCCGGTTTGGTTTTTTTCTGGTTTGAAATGTCGACCTCCCAGCGTGGCTCCTGCCCCAGGAGCAGCCACCCTCGACCCCTTCCAATTTGCTTTTTTTTTTGTTTTTTTTTCGTTTGAGATTTCAGGTCTACCGGACTCTGACGGTTAGTGCTCACCCCTGGGCGCAGCTGAACGGTTGTAGCTGGGGCTGGGGGGGTGGAGAAGGGGGCCCTGCCTGAGAGATCGCCCGCGCCGCAGCGAGGAGCTATAGGATGGTACAAGGCTTTTTGTCCTTAAAAGGGTTCTCGGACGCGGGGACTCCAACCAGCAGCGGGTCGCTCCGGGCATGTTGCTCGCAGTAACTCATCAGCTCGGAAGAGGCTTTCGAGACCTAAAGGAGGCAAGAAAGCAGCAGGTTAGGGGGACCGTGGAGGAGGAGGCTCTCCAGAGCCCCCACAGGGAGGAAGAGA
>NW_010430340.1:1303-1762 GCF_000710305.1 Buceros rhinoceros silvestris
AGCGGCCCTACTGCGGTGCAGCTTTTCGTAAGGGAAACTTTACAGAGACGGTGACAGGTGAAAAGGGGAAATGGATGTGGAAACAGGCGGTACAGTCTGACAGGAACAACGTGACGGCTACGGGAGAACTGTCTTTGCCGAGAGAGATCGAAAAGATTTGACTGTCCTTGTTTTTAAGGGCTTTGGGATAAAAGAAAGGAAAAAAATGCTTGAGAGCCGCCGTCCTCCGATGTTAAAAATGAGGCTTGGAACTGTTAGGAACTCCCACTTCAGGCTCTGCTTGGTTTGGTTCAAAGACATCTGGGAGCGCAGAGCAGCCGGGCAGAGGGGGTGGCGAGGGGGACCAGTGGCTCCGCGACCAACGGCAACCCCCTTTCCCTAGACTGGCTTAATAGCTGGTTGCACATACGGCAAACACAACGCCCAGACCACATCTGGATGGCCCAGATGTGCCCCGGG
>NW_010430340.1:1949-2314 GCF_000710305.1 Buceros rhinoceros silvestris
GCAGTTGTTCTCTGCCCAGCACCTCCACAGCTGGTCAGCACTGGGGCGACTGGCCCCGCGCAGCCAAGCTGTGCGGGGGTTTGGGGTTTGGGGGGGTGACAGGCACCGCCCCAGACCTTTCTGTGGCGTCTCCAGGGAAGGCAGGTTCAGGGAGGGCACCGGGCACGGCGCTTCTGGGCGAGTCTGTCGGTGTTACTGCGCTATGAAGGATTAAAGAGATCCATGAGCACTTCTAACGAGCCCCGAGTGCTGCCCTGCGCTTGAACGCACTTACCCCAGCCACGGGGAGCTCAGAGCAGCACTGCTCGGTGGAGACAAGGTCAAGGCTCTGCCTTAAACCGATTACTCACATAAGACGTTAATTA
>NW_010430340.1:2577-2787 GCF_000710305.1 Buceros rhinoceros silvestris
CGCGCGAAACGATGGGCGGGGGCAAGCCGCTGAACGAGGCCCGGCCCTTCCCTGGCAGAGGCAGGGGGCTGCTGGGGCTGGGGAGGGGGCAAGGCGGGGAGGAATCGGAGGGCATTTCCCCCGCTGCTGTGCCAACAGCTCGCGGGGCAGCCCCTTCCCCTCATCTCCGAAGGGTATCAGCTCATTTACTGTCTCCCTGAGGACGGGCGG
>NW_010430341.1:0-311 GCF_000710305.1 Buceros rhinoceros silvestris
GGGGAGCAGGTGGGAAGGTTTGTGTTGGATGCAAGAGCCTGGACCGCACCGGTGCGCCTGGGTGTGCGGCGAGCGGCGCCTTGACTCACTGATTCCGTGGGGTGAGGAAGTCTGAAAAATCAAAACCCAAATAAGTTACGAGCCACATAAAACCCCACTGACAGCACCTTTCCTGGCAGAGCTGCACTCGCGGGAGAGCCCGGGCTGACGGCACTGGTTGGCCAGCCCGTTGCTTCCGACGTGAGCTTCCCGCCCCAGTCACGGATGGCAGCACCAGCTCCCGGCCTCAGCTGCCCCTTCCACTTGTCCCC
>NW_010430341.1:593-918 GCF_000710305.1 Buceros rhinoceros silvestris
TGGGCTGGGGCTGGGATTCCCAGTGCCACTCGGGATGGGGATGGGGGGTCAGGAGCTCCGTCCCCATGCACAGCGCAGGGCCGGCATGCCTGGCAGTCCCTCTTCTCTGTTGACAAGGACAAATGGGTGGAGGCCGTGGGACCCGTGGGCTTTGGCAGGTGCCTGTGGAATTTCTTGTGGAGAGGGCGACGGCAGGAAAGTCACCAAAGTGCAGAAACATGTCAGTTCTGCAGCTCATCCTGCGTCTCCCAGGGCTTCACCGTCCCCTCCGGGTACTACCCAGGGCTGTGCCATCCCTGCTGGGCGTCCTCCAGGGTGGCGTCCT
>NW_010430341.1:1095-1457 GCF_000710305.1 Buceros rhinoceros silvestris
GGCGCCCGGGCGGCCATGGGCGGCTGTGGGACACGCTGCCTAGTTAGAAGCCCGTTATCCATCAGCGGTCCCTGCCCGCCCCGGGCGGGCCCAGCCTGCTGTTGTGGCTGGTTGTACAGAGCTGCAGCCCAGCAGAAAATGACACGTTTCCCGGCTGCTTTTTCTGTCCCGGGTGCCGCCGGGAGGGCTGAGCTCCCCAGAGGCAGGAGCCAGGCTGAGCCTCAGCACGGACGAGTTGTTTTGGTGGGACGTGGGGCTGGGGGACAGCTCGGGGTCACTCCGCTGCCTGTCCCTGCCCCGGCCAACTCTGCCTGCCCGGAGGCACCTGGCCTGGAGAGCACGGTGGTTCCCGTGGCGCGGTG
>NW_010430342.1:0-19252 GCF_000710305.1 Buceros rhinoceros silvestris
ATAATATTTAAATTGTTCCCTATACATACCAGGTAATACAGCTAGCCACTGCTGTTTTCCACCTCACGGGATGCAATTCCCTTTCCAGTTATATTACACGGCTTTCAGATATATTAGCCCTCACTTACATAAGTTTAAATACTAGCATTGTTTTCTTAAACAACAGAGTAATGAAGCATGAACTTTTATCATACTTTAATATTAGTATCATATAAAGAACAATCATTCCAGAAACAGTTTTGCAATGAAGGCCTTTGACAAGAACACTTGTGAATGGTGTAAAAGAAAAAATAAGAAAATAAGTAAAAGGAAGCATCTGTTGGGAATTATTCCAGCTATGCTTAACACTTTTGAAAGATGACAGAGGCACATTACGCACAGGGCTAACAGAGTAACTTGTCACTTCCTATAAACATACAGAGGTGGTTTTTTGGCCACGGTGATGTTTTCCAAAAAATACATGATGTGGCCTGCTCTGCTTTCCCTTTATGAGCCTCAAAGTACATTTACAAAACATCTCAGAACTATTATTCCTGTTTCTCAGACAGGAAAATGTGGAACTGATTGGAGAAATAGCTGAAGTGGCTTATACAGTAATTTGTAGGTGGAAATGACAATAAGAGCCAAGTTCAATACATTCGTATTTAAGATCTGTTAGAGATCAAAGATGCACAGTTGTTTGTTTTAACGCATTTACATACAGGATGCCCTGAAATCCAAAACCAAAGATTTTTGAAATTAGTCTCAATGACCCAGGCTGCCATCGCCTTTCAGAAAACCTTTCAGAACCATCAAATTCATGCATGAGTTAAGATAGATTCACCTCTCTTTTGCTAAATGCAGAGCCACATTCTGCTATAGTCCAACATACTTCGTATTTTGAGATGAAAAGTGGGAAAGTCAATTTGATTTGGTCATTTGATCAGACAATACCATTTAAGATGCCGATTGAAGAGATGGCTGCTGTATTCTAGGGCCACAGTACAGGTCAAGATCTCAGCTTTAAATGATGCTGGTGAAGTCTTTATTAGAGAGAAACACTCATTAACCAGAATCAATATCGCTTTTATATGGGGCAACTTTGTCATTCTGTGGGATCCTTTTAGAAGTTCAGCAGTTAAATAAATTATTAAGTAGTTTCTTAATGAAAGCATAGCTGACTAAAATCTAAAAATTATAATTAGGTGAGGTTGTCCATGGGTTTGGGGTTTTTTTTATTAACTTTTAATATTTTAATCAAAATAGAACCAGATTAGCACTGTGACTAGTAGGCCAAACTAGAGGTGACCAATATATCTGTAACTTTAATTTAAAGAAAATAGAAATGGAAATGTCAATGAGAGGGCTTGGTCTTTGAAGGTGCATAAAAAACTGGCCTCAATCCACAAAACGCTCTATAAATTTTATGAGATAAGCCCCTTCTGTGTAGTAAATCATGAGAGTGAGGAGAAATGTATCCAGAAGAAAGAGTCCTAAGCAATGCAGCAGGAGCCAGATTAATAGTACATAAAAGAAATTTAAAATGGACTAGACAGATGTTCTTTTTGCTAAGAGAAATCTTATTAAATTTCCAAATAACATTTGTTTATAAGTACAGACTTCAGAAAGTACTCCTTATTGCGACTCATGCAAAGACTCTTCAGGCCAAGATAAAATAAATAGTAATTTTTGCCATGTCCTCACACTGTTTACATTGTATGGAAATATGCAACCTGCTTGTCAGAAAATTTACAGTATTCCGTTCGTTCTCTTTTACAGTTCTTTCTGAGTCAGCAAACAAAAAAACCCCCACACATAGGCATTAGTGTTCACATGTCTTACGTACGGGAAAAGCAAAATACCATTAATTGTATCTGCTAGACCGTATTTTATAAAAATCTATGATTACAGATTAACCCTTGAGATGACTCAGGAAAAGCTGAATATTTCTCTACATTTCATCTAAATGTGCAGGTAAAAGTTTAGAAAATGAAAGGAATATCTAATGCCATACATTTTTCTTCCTGAGATACAGACATTTAAGTGATTCATGGAAATCAGACTTCACCTACCAGGAAGATATGCACATATATGTAAATACCAGCCTATCACAATTCCCACTCGTTTTGTCTTCTTTCTGTGCATGCGAGCATAGAGCTTATGCAGTCATCTTTCTCAAATTTCTTTCTTTGTTAATTGTGGCTTTTTTTCTTCTTTTAGGAATAAGAAAGAAAGCAACTATTTGGAGCAAAGATGATCTATTCAGTGCTTAACACTGGGAAAGGGAGAGCAAGACTACAGACAGCTGAAACTGGGAATTTCCAGTTTAATGGAAAATTCTGGTATTCTGATTAATCTGAATCAGAACAAACTATTTCAAAATTTCCCACAAAGCAGAAATTAAAAAAAACCAACTTTAAAAATGCTTTAAAAAATGTTGAAACATATTTTGTTTGAGTTTTTTAAATTTTTATTTCTTTAGTCTTAAATTTCCTATTTTGTATCTTTGTTTTACCAGTCGTATCTACACATCATCTTATGAAACTTAATAATAATGAATATGTAATTACCATTTTATATGATAATATTAAAAAATAATTATTTTAATTATGAGAACAATATATCCAATAGTTGATGTATAGTTCATTTGAGTAGGAAAATAGTATCAATATTTGGCTTTGTGTTATTTTTAGCAGCAGGGGTTTCTAAAACCTTTCTAAAACATACTAATAAAAGGATATTCAAAACGGTAGGTACTTTAACTTACACCATAAATTAAAATTATATAGTACTTCATTTTACTCATCACAGCATTCTAAGCATACACGTTCTGTGCATCCTAGTCTCTTGCCTTCTTATGATCTTGGTGAAGCTACTACTCTTACTCTGCACAGTGTGAAGTACTCAGTACGTTCAGGTTACAAGTCCACGGATTAATTCTGACCTATTACTAACACAAGTGCTTCTACCACAACCACCTACAAGGAGTAATTACGGACTGATCTTCTCACGCATCCATTTTGCTCTTGAAACACTCCTGTTTTTCTTGATCAGGGAATATGAAAGGTTCCAATTTCCTTGACCCTCATTTAATCATGAGGCTTGCACTTTCTCTGTTCTGCCCAAGTGAGAAACTGCTTATCGTGGCACTGCTGTCTCCTTGGTATCTTTTCAATACTGTCAATGTAGTAACAGCTCAGATTGCATGCCCTCAACTTCCCACCAAATTCGTTACTTGTTTTTCATGTAGTGATGATGCTACTTTTAGGCCACCACGAGAAAAGGTGTTTGCACTTTTTTTTTAACAGTTCATTAACTCAAATGAATTAGTAAAACTATTTCTTTCTTATTTCTAACTTTTAACTTGATAAAAAGATTTTTTCACCATACGCTTGGCTTATCATTGACTTCAACACAACATTCTATATTAATAAAATACTCCCTTTCACCCCTTTCTCCAAAGTTGTTTCCTAGAAAAGAAAGCTAAACTTCTCCAATAGTAAACACATAATATTTTACAAATAATTCACTGGAGACTGTAAGAGCTAAACAATCATGTTTGTGTTTCAGGAAGTAATACTAACACTGTAAATAACATTTTATATTGTCCAAAAATAAGCAAGATTATTTATGAAGCAAATAAAAAGAGAAGGCTCCAAACCAAAAGAGCTTAAGATGGAGGTTAAGCAAAGGAGAGTAAGAAAAATATACACTGAGGTCATGGTGAAAAATTCTGTGAAAACCGTTGTGTTCTTTAAAACTTCTTCACAAATGGTTCAGAAAAATAGTAAATTACAGAAGACAGAGTATCTCTATTTATGAAGAAGCCATAGGTAATACTCAGGCCAAAGCATGCACTTGCAAGAATCACAGATCAGTGTGCCAAAAGAAGGCATTATGGTGGGGTTCAGTTACCTGCAGGTACCGAAGGCCAATTGACATGCCCTAGAGTATGCAGGAAACCTCTATGTGGTCAGCAGTTATGACACGGAGACTTATGGAAATGAACTACTCTGAGGTAGAAGAGGGGTCATGCAGAATATCCCACAACACTAAAAGTGATTCCAAATGCCTAGATTTAGGCAAATTCACAATGTCTTTAGTGTCCAATATCATGATAGGGACCTAAAAAAACCCAGAAAACCAAAAAATCCAAAAACAACCAACTTCAACACAAGAAATACAGTTCCTATTGGCCCAGTAAACTGAATTCAGTAACTAGTGGGTAAACAAGGGAAAACTGTTATGAAATTATTGCTTCAAAAAGCTCTTCTGCTTTTTGGTGGAGAGTGGCGAGGATAGGGGACACATTACCTATGGCATTCAATATAGCTTAATCATCTGTTCAAACTGCATGAATATTACTGCATCTACATATTCTGTGCAGGATGAATGTCCTTAAAACAACAAAATAAAAGACAATCTTGTGCCTGCTATTTTCATATAATGAAGAACATCTGTTCACCAGCCACTGTGTTTATTGTCTTCTTCCCTCCTGTTTTCCACCATGCTCTCAGCCCTATCACTCTCTCAGGTGATACATGTTATAGTGGTTCTATCTTGGTTACTGAAAACTTTTAATCCCAAGGTAAGAAAAGAAATAACAGTTTCAGATAATAAAGAACTGTATATAGGTAAGAATAATCTAAAATAGAAGAATGCAAGAGGATATGTATGTTATTGCCTTTTAATGTAGAATAGATACACACATTCTAATTTTTTTTCTGATCTGGACATCTTTTGTGAGTATTTTGATGACTATCATACACTCTGTAGTTTACAGGCGTGTTTTATCAAGGCAATGTATGTAACTCAATCATGAAGTAGTAATCATACAGTACTTTATTCTAAATGGTTTATCAAGTAAAAGCTATTACATTTAACAAAGGAGAAATCAATTAATTTTCTTTAGTTAACAGATGGCTATACTGACTAGAGTATTATCACCCGAACAGAATCTATATTTTAGGAAAATAAGGATCCCCAGATCAATACGACCTGAGGAATGGTTAATTTTCTAGAAAAATTAACTAACAATTTTTACATGTTGAGGAAAAACACTGCACTAACAGGAAGCCTAAAAATTACTACAAAACTCTTTCTTGAATCTGTTCTGTTTTCCTGTCTTTTCACAATACCACTTTAAAACAAGAACTGAAAAAACTGAAGTGCGTCAGACACAGGCTGGTAGGGTGGAATGAGGGTAGGAGTTCAGAATGGAAGAAACAGAATTAGCAGTTGTGTAGAGACACCACGATTCTCTAGCTACCTTGAAAGCTGGAAGTTGCATCTTCCACTGCCTGCTGCTCTCATGACCAAGGAAAGCCTGGTGAAACCTAGGAGAAAGCAAGCGGTGAGGAGTGAAACCAGGGTTTGAAGTTCAAGCATTGGGGAAGTGGTGAATGAGTGGATTCCTTCTGTTATTTAGGAAGAGAAAGGCAGAAGCATGTGCACCCATCTGTAGTGCTGTAAAAGTAATAAATGAAGAATATCAAAGCTTTGATAATTTGTTTCCCCATGTTCTTCTATTAGGCTGGTGAAATAAGTGATACATGCGCTATGAGTTGCAGTAAGGTCAAGACATGTGAGAAGAATAAAACAGACCAGAATATAAAACACAGTACCTGCAGTACAAATGTGCATTAGAATACTTGCAATACTGGTATTACCTGAACTAAACCAACTTACCTCAAAGCCCCCGCTGGTTCTGCCATTATGCCACATTAGAAGAAATCCCTTCCCAAGATTAATCAGCTTAGCTAACCAAACACCATTTAAAACTGCACAGAGCAGAGTATTAGCCATTCACAGAGGACAGAAATAACTAATCGTGTCCTTTCTGCCTGGCAAGCACCATATAGTTCAAGGTGGATCTGAAAACTGAGAATGGACTTGGGCTAGCATGATCTCGATTGTTATTTTCAATAATGAAGTGCAGCTAGCACTCCAGCATGCAGCTCTCACTTAAGTGTAAGGGGAAGGGGACAAAAACGGTGCTCTGAAACAGCTTTTATGGAAATCATGCACTGTTTGTAACATGTATTTGGTCTTTAGAGCGATGAGGTTGTTTAATCCTCTACTTTTAAATGTCATCTTCCAAAACCGAAGGGTAACAAGTACTAATTGTATCTATAAAACAGCATCACAACTTCATACTCAATAGCTAAATATTGAAATGCAAGCATACATCATAAATAGAAAAACAGCTGGCTTGGAGCACATTGCAAGCCACTAACACAGTTGAGGGATTTGAATGACATCATAACCCGTGAGAGCATGTTGCTGGCCAGCTGGTGTTATTTATAATATACTCATAATTGAGGAAAAATAAAAAGGCAAAAGATAGGTATTGTGGAACTAATAAACTCGGATTATCTCTTTCCCAAAGTAGTTTAAAATATTATCAGGAATAATTATGAGGTTTGCTACTAAAAAGGGGAGAAATCACATTCTAATTACAACAGCATGTTTAAGACGAACGTTATGGAACCCCCCCACAACTGGACTACTTGTGTTACTGTATCCATAGTGTTGTAAAATCTAAGAAATGGTATGACTTCTCCTGTGTGGTTGCTAAAAGATCACAAAGTTATTTTTTCCTGTTTACACGCAGCGCTCAACAATCTTGTTATTTTTAGCAAACTACAAGCTGCTATTTTAGGGTTAATAGAACAGAGAGTTGGAGGTTTTAATTGTTACTCAGCATATAGGCGTGCCAAGTGTTATAACGTAAGGACGCATGAAGAAAAAAGTAGATATCTGATTGCTTGTCTTTCTGTACTATACAGATAAGATACCCATGCCTCTCTGCTTAAATAAAATGTGTACACATATACAAAGGTATGCATATACACAGACATTGCCCTTACATATGTAAGTTTTTGTGTATTTGAAATGCAGACACACAAAGACACATAAATACAAATGCACAGATAGCTATCTGAAAGTTAACCAGGATACATTTTCTTATTTTTCGTGGCAGCACAAGCTTTTTTTGTCTGCTAACCCCTCAGTCACTAATTCACATTCTTTTAAAGGGAAAAAAATATGCTTCTGTGCTCTAGTTTTAAAACGCAAAGGTATGATGTTATTTGTCACCATGCCCAAAAAAGTCCTTACTCGGTAACTTTGCCAGAAGAGGGAGAGAGAGAGAAGGCAAATGCTCCCCCAGCTGTTTCCTGTCTACAGTGTCTGTGTAATGTAGATAAATGTGAGGATTTTCTCTAAATCCCTCTTCTGTTTGCTAAATCTCACTGTCACTGCTAAAATCAGAGCAGATAGAGCCTGCGCAATGGAATAAAGTCCTCAATATTGAAATGTGACATTGCTCTCAACATCTCACATCTCTCTGGATTTCTTTTTTCTCATCATTACTGCTAACAAATTCATTTCCAGACTTTGCACTTTTAAGAAGCAATGGAAAAAATCAACAGTCTTTCAACACAATTAGTTAAGTGCTGCTTTTGTGATTTCTTGAAGGTAAATCTTTATTACTATTTCAAATATTTTTTAGTTTTATTTTGCTGTGTATTGTCTGCTTCTGGTTTGAAGAGTATTGTGCACTTTTCAATATCATTATTTTAGAACTGAGAATTATTTATAAATTGCTGAACATGCAATTTTATGTGATCTGGAAAATGGCTGTATGTAATAGTTGCAATTACATAGATAACTGTAAGGGTAAACTATTGCAGATACATGTCTTAAATCTCACTTCTATTCAGAGAACTTTGCAATATTTCAGTTATGTCATTATTAAAGGGTCCAGTTACATCATTGCCTGTACTGTTAATTAATGCTTCTGAAAACAAGAACTTTTAGCTATTTTCTGCAGGTGCAGGATTTTATAGGAAAAAAGGTATTATTCACATGTTAAGTTTCTGTAGTTTTGTTGTACACAAATTATAGATAAAATGTTCATGCTTTCACAGGGAAACTTTGAAGGGATGTTGTCACTGCAGAAATTTTCTGGCAGCGTTGTAGCATTTACTTGTTTTGTTGCTTTCATAAATCAAAAGTAAATGTGAAGTTCAGTTTGTTTTCTACATTAGAAACCAGCTGCGACTCTTGCTGACCTTGCATATTTGCGTAGCTTAAGCAATTGTACATAAAGAAAATGGAAATTCCCCTGCTTGTTCATCTCCAAGTTTTCCCTTGTAGGAAGGGTTGCTTCAGGAAAGTTTTGCATGTGAAGTTTTGTGTTACGACCTTATAATTTCTGCACATTAATATAAACTGCCTTTAAGTAAATTTGCCTTCAGTAGGTGCACTGACCTCTGTTTCTGTCAGTTGGCCCTAGTTCAGCTTTCCATTATCAGCAAATTTATATCCTTAAGAACTTTTTTCTCTAATATTTTGCAAGGACATTTTTGCAGTTGGCAGAATTCTCCTGTTTTAATTTTTCAGGGCCTAATTACTGTTTTTTTAGAGTGTCTTACACATAAAACACACATGCCTCATTCCCTGATGTGATTCAAAAGAACAGGTCTGTAATTGCAGTGGAAGAAACCACTCTCTCAATGTATAAATGGGTATCCCTTCCAATATACCAGAAAGACAAAGATGATTATTTTTAAGTATTGAGCAAGGCTCTAAGAGACATAAAAGTAATGTGTTAGTTCCTCAGCTAGTGTATCCTGCCAAGCTTCCTTGGAATCAATGGAACATACTGGTTTAGGTTAGGATGTAGCCCAGATTCTTTAATCAAAGTTAGCAGTATTTAAGCCTTGATCCATTTTAGAGCATATATGCTTTATTTATATAATAATTACTAGCAAATACTGTTATTACATACTAACTACATACTGCTACTATGGCTTGATAATCAGATCCAACCTCTATGTAACAAAACGTAATTTTGAATATAACTCTTGGGGTTTTTTTCTATAGCATACACCTGTCATAAGAATGTTGCCCCCTTCAAGATATTTGTAATTATTATAGATGCCCTTATATGTTATTAAAATGAACAAGCATGTGATGAATTCTTACAAACAACTTGTGCCAACTGACAGCTTGTTAGACGAAGAGGACTTATTTAGAAGAACCAAGAAGTAAAAGAGGTGTAGGGAGTCCGTGTATAACATTCCTCTGTGATGCCACTCTTCTGGACTATTAAAGGAGGAATGCAGCAAAAGCCGTTTTTTTTACTGAAGAAAAAAAAAAAGGAAATTCCAGCTGTGAAAATACGGCCAGTCATTCTATGCAACTGAAAGAAGTGCTTAACCAGGCTCATCCTGAACCTGTATTCAATTTCCAAATGTAATTAGATGCTTCAGCAAACCCCACCCACATGCCAATGAGTTTTCTTTTAAACTCTCAACTTTCTAGTCAAACTGGGGACATTGCAAGCATCCTGTCTGGTTGTAAAGAACCTGAGGCAATATTGGAATACAACTTTGTATTTTTCTTAAGAATATTCCCTTCAGACATAAAAGGGAACTTTGATTCTATCACAAACATATTGAATCAACTAATGTTATGTTTAATTAAAATAATGAAGTAAAGTTAAAGTTTTAGACTATGTTTTGGAATCAGTTTTGATGAAACAGCACTTAATTTAACAAATAATTGATTGTGCCCTAGAAACATGTGAGTCTGTTTCTTTTCCCCAAAGATTTTACTTGTTTGAAAGTTCTTGACTGTTTTTAAATTTGGAGATAAAGTTAGAAATTCTCTGTGGTTTATACTGTGCAGCCTTTTTGGCTTCCACTAAAGGAAAAACAGTAGATAATCTGTTTTGTTGTAGTTCAGTGCTGATACTTATCTGAAAATGCAATCCAGCTGAAAAGTCTTGAAAAATACAAAATTGTTAAGCGTCTAAGATTTGTGTTTATTTCTGGCCCAAATATTATACAAGAACAAATTGTTAAATACACAACATTCTTGTATTTGTAGTGTCTTTCAGCCTTCTGAGGTAATATGCTAAACAGATTTCTGCTTTACCTCTTCACAACTGAGAACCATCTTAAACCACAGGTGCATCACACTTATCTTAAAAATAAAAAAAAAGAAAATGACAAGCGAAAAAGAAATTGAGTTGTTAGGATATGGAATTATTACATGAAATAACGCCTTGTGTTATCATCATGCATTTATAATCTGATCTTTGTCCATCTGCCATTGATGTCCGTATATTAAATCTTGTTCGTTTTTGCATGGCAAAGTTGGCTAAAGATTCTTGTGAATGGGAAAATAATTATTCTTTCTTTTTATGATATATCATGTGATTTAGATTTGTTCATTATTTCCACAGTGGAAATATCAGGGGAAAAAGGGGAATAAATTCTGACTTATTTATAGATTTGTTTCTTATTCAATTTTGACTGAAATAGGGGACTCATCCAGCAAGGTGCTAAGATCCCTTGCCAAGAAAATAAGAATTCTTAAAAAATTATTGACTGAAAAAGGCTCCCACTGGATCAGATCCCATCTGAGCAGACAATAGATAATTTCACTGGTTTTTCAAAAGTTCAGTTAAAAAAAAAAAAAAATTGTCCCTGAAAGCCTGAAAGAAACTTTAGGGAAGATTGATTGTTTTACTCCAATTACTTTGCCCTACTCTGCTAATACAAAGCATTTCTAAGCCAAGGTTAACAGTACATGAAGGAAAGATCTGTAACTTCTTACCTGACTGCAATACTGATGTTAACCCTGAAAGAGAATGAAATTAATTGCACATTTACACCTTTCAAAACTAGCATTTTTGTCAAGTGATGGAAGTCAGTTCAGAATACACATCAAGCACATTCCTTACTGTCCTGCAGCTAAATATAAATGGCTTTTTCTAATATTAAAAAAAAAAAGCTATCTTCTTTGACACGCTGGGTAAGATCTTTGGTTGATACAAATTGATTTAAAAGGAAATGGATAACTGCAAATGTGCAAATTTACACCCATTGAGAATCGCCCTTTCCTCAATTTTAAGTCCAGGAAAAAGAGAGTTTTTAACCAGATGTAAATGATCACCTCTGTATATACCTCATAGCAACACCTGACTAAGAGGATATAAAGGAGGTCAGCAAAAGTATAGCTGCTTCCATCGAGTCAAAAGACAAACCCTTAACACTTCCACTAGAGCTCCTCTTAATTTACTGAATGCTTCCAAATGTTAAGTTGCTAGTAACAGAGGACTGTAAGTCATTGAATGCGGTCCCCTGCTATGGAGGGTCCCACATCAACTCTCTGTAACTTTGGCAAGCTCTACCTTGAAACTTCTTTTGTTTTGTCCTGGTATTTCCCCTTTTAAAGTGGCTGGAGAACCATGGAACCAATTATGAACCATTTTCCTGCTGGGCCAAATTTCTTTCCATCCAGTTTACAGCCATTTATTCTTGTGCCAGTGCTGTACTTTCAACAGTTCTTCTCTGTCATATGCTACCTCCATCTCCCGCAGTATATTGGCAGGCAACAGTCATATTCCCTCTTAGCCTATCTGGTCTCAGACAAAATAATTCAAGCTGTCTAGTCTTCCTTACCTTATTATTTAGGGCTTCCCTTTGCCTGTCTATTGCACTCTTCCATATCCTTGTTTTGCAAAAGCAACCGTAAATCATAGCTACTACAACATTCTCTAACTAAGTATGAATGTGAATGAAGATATTCACCAGGCAAAGTAATTAGTTTTTAAAACACGTGTACTAGAGTACGTAGGCAGTTGCAAAATTATGGTGAGGCATTCCCTGGTACTGTGTTTATTGTCTGACACAGCACAGTACATATGCATTCCAACTCACAAGGGTGCAGGAGTCATTTTCTTCAGGAATCTGTTGGGAAATTCTGACACTGCTTTTACTTCCTTGGCAGGTGAAGATGAACACTGTGTCCTACATTCATTTCTTCTACCTTGGCCTGTGTTTGCTTACCTTAACCAGTTCTGCTGCTGCTGGCCCAGAAACACTCTGTGGTGCTGAGCTGGTTGATGCTCTTCAGTTCGTGTGTGGAGACAGAGGCTTTTACTTCAGTAAGTTAACTCTTTATTTCATTCAACCACTAAACTTTTCCATGTAACCCATTGGAATTTTCAACCGCTCTAAGCAAGCTTAGAAATGATCAGACCAGGCTGCCAAGCACGACTAGTATCCTCTGTCTTGAAGATGCTCAAGATTCAGTAACCATGAATCTCATTAAAGAATAAAACTGTGCCTGTGTTCAGCCTCTCTGAGCTTCTGATAAATTTTCCTTTTCAGACATGTTATTGTTTTTAATCACTTCCCAGATGCTGCTATGCCACCTGCTGCATTATTGCTTTCTGCTGACCTGACGCTGAAATTAAACAAATTGAGGAGGCAGAACTGCATGTACCTGTTATGTCAGACTTCTCACAAACAGTTCAAGTGCACATTGTATCACATTAAAAACATACTAGGCTTCAACATCTGATTTGAAAAAAGAAAAGCTGAAAGGCAGCAAGCAGAAATTTACCACACCCAAGTATCCACATGCTTCATGAGTTAAATACAATTCATGCATGGTGAGGTAATGAAGATTAACACCGGTACAGACAACAGATAAAATTAAGTCTGCAATAATACGGATATACTAGCACTCAAATTTTTGGAGCAAGACCTACTGTTTGTAACTGAACATCACAATATTATTCCTTTGCTGTGTTTTAGATTGTGCAAAGCTGGAGTAGCTGCATCAGTAACTCCTTTAGTACCTTCTTACAAGTGCTGTCAAGATCAAGAAGTACGCAACTCATAAATAATAGAAATCTATTTCTAATTTTCAGCTATTTGCTACTCAAATTACATAAAGATAATGAAAATTTAGCTAGGAATATATTCATTCTGAATTCATTCATTAAAACATTTATTGAAAACATGCAAGAAATTGTTCTTTTAGAGACTCTGAAACTAGTGTTTACTTTTAATAATAACATGTGCTTGCCTAAAGTTCTGAAGTTACCCTTCCTTCATGGCCTCAGTTACCTTTCCAAAACAGAATATAACTAAGAAAAGGAAATATGGGTGGTTAGGCTATAAAGCCAAGAAATTAACTGAAGAGGGGTTTATTCTATTTATTTTTATATTCTTTGTGATGTCTAGTTTTGGGGTTTTTTTTTACTTTTATAATCCTCATTTTATCCTTATAATTCTTGTCTTCTAAACTATCAGCTCTGTTTTTCTGATCTCACCCACCCGGTTCCTATTCTATTCTATGCACAGGCTTATTGCTTTTAACATTTTTCTCCTTGCTTGCAAGGAAAACATCATTTGGAAAATCCAGATGCTTGCATCTTTAATTTACAGAAAATCCTGTTTTCCTCAACGTACTATCTACAAACATTTTCACTTCCTTCTTGGAACTTCCTATGAAACTTTACCTTTGAAATCGGGAGCCTTAGTTTCATGTATGCAAAGTAATTCACTAAAGAAACCTTCTTTTCTGTATTTAACACTTCAGGTATTGTTAATGAGCATCTACTCTAGGACGCTGTTTAACTTAGTATTCTGGCGCTGAAGACAATATTAAAAATAATGGAATCTCTCATAAAGAAACTTACATTTTCCTACAAAATCTTTATGTATTCATTTGAACACCAAAATCCATCCAATTTATCAGCATCTGAGTTACATATAAGGGGCTATTTGAGTGTCCTAAAAATACTCTCTCTTTGTGGCTGGAAGGAATGTAAAGGAAGACTTTAATCTCCCTCTCATGTTTTTGCACCAAAAACCCAATGATACAACATACTACATCCTTAGAATAGCATAGCAAGTTTTGGTTTTACTGTGCATTTATCTTAGGCATTTTCCCAGTCACTCTTCTCCCCGCAAAACATGTGCTGCTTATTCAGAGAACTATCATACTTGCTTACTACAAGAGTGGTGGTTACTGCCAAGCAATTAGACTTTCTGTTATGTGTACCGTGTATTCTTCAAGGTAAGAGGACCGATGAAACACTAATCACCTGCAATAACTCTTTCTGTTTTCAATCTCAGTTATTCTCAGCTTGCATAATCTGTTTCAAATCTCTATATTCCCTAAGCTAGATCATCCTTTTTTTTAAAATACCAGGGTGGGTTTCTGAAGTTCTGAAGATCTTTACCCTTGAAATCTTGAGTTTTATCTGCTCTCAGTAAAGACTTTCTCTCTAGTTTTCTTTGTTGTTTTCTTACTTTCTGAGTTTTCACTCGAAATAATTTAACTGTTGACATCATAAAGGTCTACCTTGTTTTGCATGGAAGACTGTGGAAGCTTTTACTGATGAATGACCACCCTGGTTTAGGAAAGTCTTGCACTGTTGCAATCAACAGATCACAGCTGCAAGATTCAACAGGAATTTTACGAAGTTGATATGTGGCCCTTGGGTGCTAAGTGATGTGTGTCCTCTACCTGACTACTTCTGATGCATGAGGCAGCAAATCAACCTGTTTAGCCTCCTTTCTCTTCTTCGTTAGTGTTTAATCTAAAACCTAGAACTATAGAAAAGTAAGTCCAGTAACTTTGGTAAAAAAACTTGAGATCCTCATATCAAACGTACTAAAGAATGCAACATACTATTGGAGGTTAAAAATGTTGCTCTATTTTGTGGGACTTTTGAAGGATGCCACATAACTTGCAGAAGTAAAAATCCAGTATTTTTTTTTCTTTCTTGTGAAGAGGATGTACATTTAAATTGCATTTTAATCATTCTATTCTTATATTCCAGTTCCTTTATGTAAAGTATAATCAAAGGCAATGTTTGCCGTTAACTTGCACAGGAAATAGCTGTGAGGGAAGGTTTCTCTTCCATCATTTGTATTTTGCTAGAGACTCCAAATATGAAGAATACCTTTTGGCTGAGGTGGTACTCCTGGTTCAGATTCAAGGTCAAAGCTTCTGACTATTCCTTGGGAGTTGTGGGTGGAAATGAAGATAGAAATAATTGAGTTACTTCCTGTGGAAACTCTGTACTCTGCAACCACAAGGCTATATCTATAGCTAGAAGTAGAAGAAAAAAATTTCCTTTATATAGTCTATTCTGCCCAAATTTCTAGCCGTAAAAGGAAATTCTTTACAGCTTCTGAAGAGATGCCCCAGCTGCTTACCACACAAAAAGAAAAGTATTGACTTTAGAGGAAGTAAAATGTTTCTACCACTCCTTTTCTTCGTGAGGTAGACTAGCAAGGAGCATTTCTTAAAGGTTTTGGGGGGTTTTTTTTAGGAGAGAAAACTGCACAAATCCTAAAATAGAGCATCTGCTTTTTTCCTTGGTCACATTGAACTCCAGCCAGCACTGGCTACTTCTTGGAGAGCTTTTTCTCTTCCATGATTCACCAGTGAAGAGCAGTTTGTTGCCGCCTTTTATCTAGCCACATCTCTTCAGCAGAACTTCTGCCACTCAGGTTCCTGTGTGCTAGTTCATCTTAAGAGAAGCAAACAAAGAGAGCCTGGCCACAGTTACACAAGTGGCTAAACTTAGACACAACTCTTCTTAATTAATGTTTCCCTAGTCTCAAAAGCACTGGGTTCAACAGTCATGAAGCCAAGTGGGAAGAATGCTATGTTCGTTTGAATTTTAATGCCTAGAAAGGTCCACCACACCACTAATACTACAAAACAAAGCTGAGAACGGAGAATGTTGAAAAGACTGAAAGGACAAATCACAGGAGACTTACAGAAGTGATAGTGTGGGAGGGGGGAACTTTTGCTTGAAATAGTCTAGTCTTATCACAGGAATTTAGTTTCTAAATTAATCAAAAAAGAGGTGGGGTTTTTTTCATGTTCATACAAGTTGAATTTAATGGGCAATCATTCATTCTTGCTCATGTTATTTCCTAAGGACTATTACCACCATGAGAAAGGAAAGCAAATGTAGTTTTCTCTGAGGAGCAAATGCTATATTCTTTTATAGTTTCTTCTCCTTTGAAAATATATGCTTTTCTTTTCCAATAAATGGGTACCAGTTTGACTAACAATACACATGAATTCCAATAAAGAAATAGCTTTCTTACTTCCTTAGACACTTTCAGTCATTCTGATATCTAAAGCCGAAGTTAGATGGCAATACTTATTTGAAACCATGGCAATCAATTTCATGAATTAAAAACCCACCATTTTTTCTGTTAAACAACCTGCTTTGGTCTCTTGGTGAACCTTCTGAAGCATCACTTGCATAGAAAAGAAGGAGCTGAATTTAAACACCTGGTACAATGGAGTTCTGCTGACATTCCTCAGAGAATGGAGAATGATCTAGCACGTACTTCCATACATACACGAGTGAATCCCATAGAAGATGGGCTTTTCTGGTATCCAGCCTAATGCTCCCTTTGTCCGCTGCTTTGTGGAGAATCATTACAGATTTTTACTACATTTTTTTTCACTAAGATAATCAGAATTATGTGTTGATCTTGGGACTATAACCAGCTGTGGGCAACATAAGACCCAACAGGTTTATAATCATCAGAAAATCAGGATATTATAGGAAACATATACAGGGAATTATGTTTTGCTTCTTTCATTTCCCTTTAGTTAACAGCTTCTTGTTTATTTCAGGAAGTGTGATTTTAAGATGTCATTAAAGTCTCTAGATCTGTCAAACCTATCAACGTAATTACAAGAAATGGTACGGCACTCAATTTTTTACTCCATACCTGTAAGAGCTATGAATCATTAGCTCCTCTCTCTGTCCCTGATTGAAAGGAATGTTAATGTTACAAGCCCAGGAGAAGCAGCTGAAAAGCAGCCGTGGACACACACAGCCTGTGGTGTCAGTGACAGCCATACAAATCCTTGCAAAGAAATGCTGGTCATCTTGGCTATGTTCACACAGCAAGATCTGAGAGTTTTTAAGTTCCTTGGTCTGGCTACATGCCCCATTCACATCCAAATTCTGTATCCATGGAAGATTTGAGTATATTCTTCAATCTTTTCCCAGGAAAGCTATCCTGGAAAAAAGCTAAGATGTGCTTTAGTCAGATCTGCATGGTCAGTGCTCAGGCAACCAGGACTACAGAGAGAGATTCTGGTATACCTCTGTAAAAAAAAAATTCAGCTCTGGTTTCTGGAACGGTATCACTATATAATCAAATAACTGATACATAAGTTAGATGTTGGCCCTGGTAGTACTCATTGAGAAAGTTCTCTGAAAATAAGTCAGTCTTTGGAAGAATTTTGTCCTTTCTTACCACACTAAGAAAGTCTGGGGAGAGTTCATAAAGGCTAACCTTAGTTTAGTGAGGTTAATCTTCTTGAGTTACCTCTTTAACAACAGAGAGAGAGAGGTTCCACTTTTTTCTCCATGGATCACACAGAGAGTCTAGGAGGATTTAGCTTCTAAAACCCACTAAATTTAGACTGCAAACAGGTCTCCTCTACTGCTAGTTCTCATGTTTCCACGGATTTCATAATTTTTCAACCTTTTGGTTAAGGGAATCTGTAGTAATAATGATAATTTTAATGAGGTGACTGGGAACAAACCATTGATCAAAATTTCATCAAGAAGCATCTCTGCAAAAAGTGTTTACTACCAAAACCAAATAAGTACAGTTTCTCCATAAGTTCAGTTTATATGTTCTTATTAGCTATTAAATGTTAAAGATTTTTTTTTTATGATGTTTACCTTTATCTAGGCACTAGACCAAGTTTCAAATTTCGTCTCAAATAGCAGAAAGTTGTTATTTGAGATTTGATTCTCTAAGTGCTATGTGTGTATTTAGTATATTGTTTAGTCTCATGTTGGATAAAGTCACTCAAAGAAGCACTTGACAAGATCATCATCTTGTCATAGCTGTCCCCCTTACTTCTCCACCGAATCTGAAATACCAAGAAAAACCCTTAACTGGCTTCAGTTCTGGCATAAGGTTTATGCAATTGGCAAAAACCTTTGCATATGGACCTTTTCATTTGTTCCGATACTTATAATGCATTCGCAATATTTGATTGATAGCAGCAAGAGTTGCAAAGAGTTTAGTTTAGCAGAACTACACAGTCTCCTAACCAAAACCTTTTACATTAACTACTTAAGCATCTGTGGCAATCTATACAGTGTTCATCCAAAGAACCAAGATCATACAGCCATTTCTCTAGAGTTTATTCAGCACTTCAGCTCTTACACTTGTTTCAAACCCTTTCACATCACTGAAAATTAAATAGTCATTTAATTTCACAGCTTTGCATAAAATGTATGAATCTGATCTTGTTTGTTAAATCATACACAAATGTCAATATTTCCCTATGATACAAACTTAATTGTTAAAAAATATGACTGCAAATAAAAGGGGTAACCAGCAGTTAAGTCATTTCTCAGTCCAGAAATCAATACAAAAGAAATACCACAAATGTATACTTATTGAAGAATTCAGGCTAAGTTTATCCCTGGCAATAACCACAGGAACTTCCATGTCAAAAAGAAGAAAAAATCATTAATTCTGATTTTCTTCGTGGTGCATTTAATGCAAAATCACTACACAAGTTATAGCCCTAGTGCTGTGTCCAATTGTTAAGTAATGAAAGGCATATTCCATGTTTGCATCAGTGAATGAGGATCTGAGAACATGAATTTTAAGACATCCATAGCCTTCAAAGGGAGGGGCATAACATATACTGACCAGTGCGTCACTCCAACTTACAGAAAGTTTTACATTGTCACTGTAAGTAAAAACATTTAATCCAGTTAAATAGAACTAAATACTACTAAATGTCTATTTCAACCAAAAGGCTCTACCTTAGGCACTGATTAACACACAGAATAATAGGGTAAATTGCTTTTCTTACTGTGTCAAAGCAAAAAAAAAAAAAGAAAAGTCAAATGCTGTCTTCTTTTCAGAATTCTTTAAGTATTAGACAAACCACATAGGTGATCTTTTCTTGTCAGTTTTATCTGAGCAACTTCTAGGTTAAATTCCTGTTTGCATCTCCAATGCCAATTCCTGGTAAATTGGAATTCCTTAGAATACTGCTTTGAATTCCTTGGTAAACTTAAAGTCCTACAAAATCAGACACGAGTCTGAGATACTTGCTGAATTTTCTGACTGAATCTCATGTACGGTCAAATTTTACATGATTTCGGTGTTCTTTCCCTTACAAGACAGAATGGGAGCTGCTTGCTTACCTCATATTAAATCCTTTGCTAGTGAAAACTGGAATAGCTTCTTTCCTTTTATCAAAGAAGCAATTTAGGGCTCAACTCCACACCCTCTGTTTTGTTTTTTTTTCCCTGAGTTTACACCTTATTTATATATTTACCATTTTAGTTTTGGAATTCAGCTCTGATCTCGTTTTCACATCTGTGTAATACAATTGTTCTAGAGCAAGAGAATGTGTCCATAAATGTGCGGCAGTAGGG
>NW_010430342.1:19326-40440 GCF_000710305.1 Buceros rhinoceros silvestris
GAGTGTCCTGTTAAAGCACTTCCATTAGGGAATTGTGGCTCACACCCAGAGCTGATTTTTTTTTTTTTTTAATACAGTAATATTTGTTTATAGCGTTCGTGTCTTTGTCTGTTGGGTAGAAATTTACACAAGGCTGAGTATGCAGAGAAAGGAAGGTGTTGGCTCAGACCATCCTGACTCAATCCAACTCAGTGAACAAAACTGTTTTCTTTCTGAAAACAAATATTCTAGCAATACTTATTAACTATTTCTATCTCCAAGCAAGTAAGCACTTAAGGAACACCCTCAGTTCCTATAAACAGCACCTTCTAAGTAAATACTACTGAAAATTGTTTCAACTTCAAAAGAATTTTAATTTAATTTAAGCCATATCCTACTAAGACAACGTGTAAAAGCTTTAATTGCACACACAAGCTCTATATTTCACAAGTCTGTATTCTAAAGACTATGTTTAAAGGTATGGCTTATGCAAAGGTAGAAAAAGTATAAGTGTTGTGGGAAAAATGGTAGAAAAGATGAGGTTACATTTGTGGATCTGACAAGTTGAGTACTTTCCTAATCAGTTTTGTTGGCGGTGTGGTGCTACGCATGATACAGAACAGAAGGTTCTTTTCAGGTCTGCATTAACTATACTGGAGGTTTCTTTTAACTCAGCCCCTATCAAAATGAGTGGACAAAAGCTTCTATTATTATGAAGAAATTTTTACAACTTCTTTTTGCAATTTTTCATTGATTAGGTTACATAAAAGCTAATAAGGACATCTATTTTAGGTTAACATAGCAGGTTTAAATTGAATATGTTTCATACCTTGAAACTTCTGTAGACAAGTAAGGTGTAATAATTTGTTTCTACATCCCCTGAATTCCTGAATTACTAGTCAACAGGTCTTCCATGAAAAAACTTAGTTTTTCCTACATATTTGAAGTTTTATGTTTCTTTCCATTAAAGTTTCCAGCCTTTCACAGACATATTTAGTTTGGCAGGAAGAATCTGGTGACTCATAGACTGAAGAGATTTGAGAGCAAGCTACTGAAAATGTATCTAATTTCTTCTTGTGCAATTTGGGAGCAAGCTACTGATAGTATGTCTAATTTTCCTAGTTTAATCAGATGTATTATTGGCAAATACATGTCCTGAATAAAAACCATGTTTATTCTTGAAATATATAGCTAAGATTAAATGCAAAACCACCATATATATTTTCTTTAAGAACACTTCTCTTTGTTCTAATTGTTTCTGTCATTTTACTCAAAATCAACGGGCACTGAATGAAAACTAAAAGAGGTAATTTGCATTACGACCCTATTTATATTTCGGAATTGTGTAATATCAAAGTATTGCTTCTTGATTTTTCTTCTATTTTTCGAGGGAGTGTAGAGGTGTAGGAAGAATAGATGATGCTATTACACCTCCATGATTCATATAGAGAAGGAGAAATGTATCAGACAACTCTCATTTGTATTTTATGTTGTTGACTGTATTGTTCTTATCACCTCTTCTCAGACAAAATACTTTTAAGTTCAGTTCTTTCTGAACTGAACGCAGACAATCTGTGACAAAAACAATTTTCATTTATCTGCATATAGACCAAACCTTCTGAATGATAAAGACTAAAGAGAGCACAATCCAATACTCACAAGGAGATTCTGGTTCAGAATAATTCCATCTCCTCTTAGGCACTTAAATGGGGTATCTGAGTTAGGAGCCTACTCAAGTTCATTCGACAGTCAGTGAGAGGAGTAAGAAACTTTCAGAGTTCTTACTAAGTTCTGAACATCCTGTCGGACATACTTTTCCTTCTCCACCAAATTAAGCAAGAAAGATATGGCAATGGTATCAAGTTATTTAAGTCAGTTGAGTAAGGAACCTCCATTGAGAGACAAAATTTTGGTGGGATGAATTTATTTAAAACCACACAGTGAACTTCAACATGGAGATAAGGATGCCGTCATATAGACCACACTTCAGGCCAAAGCAAATCCAAGCTTATTTCAGCTGCCATGGTATAACACAGTTAAGCAAAGACCCAGAATGTGCCTTATGCAGGTAACACCAGGCAGAGTTACTCCCGGCCTTTAAAAACTCCCAGGTCTAGTCTAATTGTGAATCCTTGTTGGAGAAAGCGCTTCAGTCTGAGACAGTAAAAGTAGAAGAGGAAATCTTATCTATGTTTTCTTTCTTGTTGTCATAGATAGAATATACTCTTACATGCCATAATAAGTAACACTCCATCATGTTTTATTCCTGGATAATGAGACAAGGGGCACTTATCTATGCATAAATAATGAGGCAACTTTTACACTGCTGTTCACACAGATTTATTTCTATTCCTATAATATATATGGCCCAGCAGTTTTTCAAAAAATTGAGACAATAATAATAATTAACACCTAGAGTGACATCTAAATATCAGATATTATGAAAGAATCATTTTCTCCATTAGAATGCTGTACTATAAAGTATCCTCACAGAGAAAGGACACAGAACGATGCTCAAGTACAGTTTTGAGATGCTTATTGATATGACAGGCATACAGTTTTGAGATTCGCAGGCAATTTGAAGATTTAAAAAATAGCTACTGCTGACATAATAAACTCATCTATAAAAGCAACAATATGACTGAAGTTAGACAGAAATCCACCTGAGGTTTTTAGCCATTCAATGAGTTGAACCAACAGCACAAAGTCCCTCTACTTTCCTCGCTTCAGTTCCTCCCTGCATCCAAGGCAATACAGAAACAGTGCGGAAAACCACTTCAAAGATAACTACATTCCATTATCTTTTCTAAAGTGGTCGATTTGCAGGAAACATTAACTGCAGTATTTAGAATTTCCAAACAAGCTAAGGGCATCAGGAATTGTACTTTAGGTTGTTCAGATATTGACAAAGACTTTTCAGCAACTGTATTGTTTTGAAGCAGAGTACAGCACTAAAAACCAGAAATATTTACATTTCCATATATACAAACATTGTTTATATGTACATATATACATAGAGACATGCATTTATATATGTACATATACATATATAAATATACATAAAACTTAGCTTATTTGAAGCTACTCTTAATATTATGCATCATATCCTTCTCAGTTGGTCTGGCCTGGACGTGGGGTAGAAAGGAGGGTAGTGTTTCCACAACATACTTTAACTTCACAGTTACAAATTGAATGCTGCATTTAAAAGTCATGAAGGGTGATCTTGTATGACATACTCACATGAATGATTTTCATACACTTCTAGACTTCCACTGCTATTTCAGGAATTAGATACACTAGATGCAATATAACTCGCGAAGCTATCATTTCAAAAAGTGGAGTGGGTAATACAGTGATTTGAAAAATAATAGGAGGATATTTTTGTAGAACTGGGCCTTTATTTTTCTTTTTTGCAAACAATGGAATGAAATTCTACAACTGCAGCTCTAATGGCATAAGTCAATTACTACAATTTTTGTTACATAGTCGTCTTATTGTAGTTTTTGAAAGCAGTAGGAGTTGATGCAATGAAAGACAACCTTTTCCTGTTACCACTATGGTGAAAACTAATAAAATGAGCAGAGTTCGTAAGTCTGCTGTTCTTTTCAAATATAAATTTATACTTTGATATGAAACAGATGAAGTTCATATCTGCGAAAAAACACCAAGGGTTCTTTAATAAATCAGGTTTGAACACCCCATCAAGAATCAAATAATCTGCAATAGATTTTGAATGCAAAACGATTATCTTTGAATTATAAACCAAGTGAGAGCGCCCTTGTTGGGTTTTTGTAGGATATAATATTTTTTAAAGTGTATATCTACACTTTCATATAGCAGAGAAAAGAGAGACATTGTCAGGGAAAGGCTGATATGTGGGAGGGGATGAAGAGGATACCAAAGAAGGGGAAAATAGTAATGTTACTAATCCACCCTGGCCCTGCCCAGGAGTTTCTTCACTTCATAATCCACAATCAGGAGTCCACTCAAGGTTATCTGTTAACTTCAGTAGGCTTTGGCTGAGTGCACTGAGGATAGTGTGAGTTAATTTGAGGAATTGTCTATACTTACCCAAGAAACACTGATCGTTGATTTTCCTAGGAATTTTGGTCATAGGTATCGTTGCACCACAAATATTTTCCCTTGACTAGATTTCCACTGGTCTCTAACTAGTCATCTCTTTTTCCTAAGAACTAACAGTTGAACTTCTGATACTTTTCCTTCTGTATTATAAATATATCAGGTAGAGGCTCTTTTGAGCAATCAATAGATATTACTTGTGCCTGATTTGAAAAGGGTACATGCACATCAAAATACTCCTCATTTTTAACATTTATTCAAACCAAACTGAAAGGCTTGTAGTGTAATAGTTTTACCTACAATTTACCTACAAATTATTAAAAATTATTGATTCTTCATACATAAATGTTTGCTGAAGTGCCTGAATTGGTCTTGATTTTGTGACAGGTAGATGGCTACATCTGAAAGACTGAACGCTACTTTTTTAGAACTGTTAATCTGTTTTCAAAAACTACTATGAGTCTCATGAAAAGTCAATGAGACCTTAGAGACCCCTAAAGGCATATGAGGGCAGATTTGCAATGGTTTTTAGGAACTGAAGAGGCAGATGGACACTCAAGAGATTTTTCAAAAGCAGTCACATATCTAATTTCCACTGAAATCAATGATAGGTGGTCCTAGCAGGTTTTTTTAAATCCTAGGCATATGCTTGTGGTTTTAGTTCCCTCAGTATCTTTAGAAATACGAGTTCATGGTCCTTAGCTACTTGTCTAAATTTTACTTATGGACCTTATTGACTACTATTGAAAAAGCTATCATTATTAACAGCTCCTTAAAATAAGAATTGGCATAATGACTTGGCTTCCTTTCTGACGTTAAACATACTAATACGCTTAGTATGAAATCTTCTTATTTCTAGCATAAATATGTGAGGCATCAGATGAAAGCTAATAATTTCCCAAGTGAGCTAAAAATAATGAAGGCTGAATTTGAATAAATATTCTAAGAGGGATTCTGGAACAGACAGTTGTTAATAAGTACTGTAAATGCTACCCTTCTACTAACCTCATTTGCAAGATGTCAAAGCTTAAACATGGACCACAAACAATATGGGATAAAGATCGAACATGAGAAAAATTATAATCATTGCAGGAAGTTGGAGACATATTTTATTGTTTTCTTCATCTTCTGACCAGAAAAATATAATTTAAAATATCTCAGATTTATTTATGTTGTCTAATTTTGAGGTTTCATGTTCTTGTGTCTTAGATCTACTCTCCACTGCAATGAGACTATCTGACAGCACCTAAATTCACTACAAAAATTCTAAATACTTTTCACTATACGGAATAAGAGAATCTGCAGGTTTTATTAAAAAGTATTAGCTTGTGTAATGACAAATAATGAAATAACGTATGAATTAAACACATATTTTAAACATGCTGCAACTCAAACAGAAGAGCTTAATGAACAAACAGAAGGACTTAAGCTGTGGTCTTAAAAAATCCTTAAAATCAGGGAATATTGGCCTGTATTTTGGTAACAGGCCAATCAGTTTTATGTAATGATACAGTTTGTCACTAAATGATGCAGTCTTTAACAAAAAATAATTTTATCTGTAGTTATGCAGGGAGAAGGGAAAAAAATCATTCAAATATTTATTCTGTCTTTACTATGTAATGGGTACATGACTTCCAAGATCCAGACACTGAAGATAATAAGAATCAACATTTTCCTCATAAACTCCTCTAGAGTGCTCATCATAGAAGTATTTGATTACAGCAGGCAGACAAATACATTACAATTTCCTAGCAATTCATCTTTTTCTCTAAGCGTTTGTAAGGTTTTTTCTTCCCTAGTAATTGCATATCCAACTGGAGATGGCAAGCATTTTTTTTGCGAAGTAATTTTAACATTTCTGCTAGTACTTTTTACGTTCTAAACAGAATACAAGTGTCAATGAATTTAACCTAGAGACACAATGAAGACAGACCTCCCCTTTCTACAGGGCAAACAAGGAAAATGGTAACTGCAGCTGCAAGTGTGCCGCTTGCTCAAAAGCAGCTTCAGCATTTACTCTGTCCTACCTGAGCTAACAAAGCACTTTTTTCAAGAGAGCTAAAAACAAAGGAAGTGTAATCTTCCTGTCTTTTTGTTCAAACCACCTTTCCAAAGAACCATTAGGCTCTTTCTTTTTTCATTGGAGTGACAGGAATTGCCTCATTCTTGTGAACTGTGGAAATTCCAGCGCAGCTTCTGTGCAGGGCAGCAGCGAAGCACTGGCCAGGAATAGTTCTTGTTGCCAAGTGGCTGGTGATAAATCAAATTCAGTGCAGAACCATTTAAAATTATAAATTATTGAAGTCTATTGGTCAAGAGATCTCATTTTAGAAGAAATTTTTTAAAACAATTAAGAAAGAGCATTAAAACATTTATTTTTCTTTTCAGCCAATGAAGGAGCTTATGAAAGGTGGTGTAGAAAAACCCTTTATCTATTCATGATGTGGCTATGTAAACACCTCTCAGAGTCACATGCTAAACATTCAGCTGGAATAAGTAACTTCCTATCTTCAGTAATGACAATACAAAGTATCCATTCATGGGTAGTCAGCTGAAACTACCAACTGGATGAGAATTCGTTCAAGTAATTTTGTGATGTATTAGCAGAGACCACCAGTACTTTCTCAAAAGTCACTATAAAAACATAATTTTTCACATACCAAGCTTTGTTGGCAAAGGACAGCAATCTACTAAATACTAAACTTTATATGACAGTTCGGGTTTTTTCCTGCTTTCCCCACTCTGCACCACCATATTGTTTGCAACACTTGGAAAACTGTTTGTTCTGAAAAACTTAAACAGATAAATATGATTTTGCTGGTGAAGCCCATCCTAACTGTCCTTAGTTTGGCTTTTTTCAGACACAGGAACAGATAGGCTATTATTGCCGTATTGCCACAATAGATTGATAATATTTTGATAAAGTTTTAATTTTGCTGTTTCCCTGTAGTCTCAGGAGATGCAGAGAAAGATTTTGGAAAACTAAGACCTAATTTGTATCAACAGTAGATTGTTCCCTTGCTTAAACAACTATAATCACAGAAAACTTGTAGCTGAAGTCGGCAGTTGAAATCTGAAAGTCCCGTTTCTTATTTTGAGACAGTACAGAAAATCCACCTTTTCCTTGAACCACCTGTTCCTCTTAGGGTTAGGTTTGCATAATATCCTCGTGTCACGCTGAAAGCAGAGCCCTAGTGCTGTTTTAAAGCCCTGAATTCTTTTTAGACACGGTTAAACTACAGTGATATAGCTGATGGCTGCTTGAGTTCAGTGCAGCCAGTGGGAAAGCAAGCAATCCAATGACCCCAAGTTCACTGAGATTGCTGGAAAATAAAAACAAAGGTTTGGAAGGCCAGTGTTTTAACACATAAAGAAATATACTGAATACTTCAAAAGATATAAAATTCTTAGAACCGTTGGACAGGCTTCTGCGTGTGAACGTTTTTGTCCAAGTGGCATTGCTAAATACTATGGCACCAATCAGAGGACTGACATCATGTTGTTGTGTAACTCATAACCATGGCAATGTCACTTTTAAAGATGCATTATATGTGCATTCAGCAGCTTAAAATCTTAGCTGTGTCAGATGTTAAATAAAGTACAATTCAGGAGATTTATTCTGAAATATGAGCTCCTTATTTTTTTTTTATATATATAAGAGGAAAAGAAAATTTAAAGCTTGTTAAGCCGATGTTAACACTGGAAGCTTGGATTCAGATAACAGACACAGTAGGAACATGTTTCATCACCAACATAACTCATAGTGATGCAGTCTGGTAAGAGAGCTGATCCTGATCATTTTAATGGACGTCAATAAACTTGAGCTTCTACATTACAAATGGGCCATGATGCACCTAAATGTATGAAACCAATAAATAACAGAGTACACCCAAATTGCTGAGTAAATGTTCTCTGTGTCAGTCAAAGTTAACTTAGTATAGGTTAGGCCTGACATAACCAATGGAGAACAGCCTGTAACAGAAACTGGGAATCTAATGCTCCCCTTGTTTTCTTCAAAACAAAGCACCTTTCCAAAGAACCATTAGCCTCTTTCTGCTCTCGCTGGAGGAACATGAATTGCCTCATTCTTGTGAACTGCAGAAATCCCAGAGCACTTGCTGTGCGGGCAGCAGCACAGCACTGGCCAGGAATAGTTCTTGTTGCCATGTGGCTGGTGATAAACAGAATTCAGTACTGACAAGTCCTAGTAAAGGGAATGACACGTACCCTTTGCCACAAGTGACGTGGGTAAGGGAATATCTGATGTTATCTGTTACCTGCCCTTTTAGAGCATCAGTATATTGGAGCTGTAAACCAGAGGCACTTTGTTGGACTGATTGTCCTTTACGTGGTCACAGTCATCAGCAGTGGGGTAATGAAGCTGTTGCCCTCTTCATAATCCACTGAGACCGCTAACACTGTCTTTATGATGCATGCCAATATGAAATAAAGGCTTGCTATACCCTGTAGGCTGCACACTATTCAGAGTTTTGATGTTATGCTTTCACAAGATACGGGATGATACTCCCCACACAACACCATCATCTGAGTATACTGAATTACAGCTTCTTTGGCAAAGATAAAAGGACCTGAATTCCTCTGGTAACAAATAACAAGACCACCATCTGGTCTTGCAACATTTGGCAATTATAACTGCTACTTAAACTGCCCAAGAGTTTTGGACAAAGATAACTACTAGTATCAAACCCACAGCCGCTTGATTTCTTGATATGGTACTTAAGATGATCTTGTTGCTAACCAATTTCTCACATGTACAGAAAATTAATTTGTATGATTTTTTACCCATAAAAAGAAATGGAGAGCTACTGAAATGTATGAGCCCAGCAGTAGACAGTTATGGCTAAGATGGTCCCTTTCTGTGCAATCCATGAATCCACAAAGACGACTTTGAAATGTGAGAAGCGTAAATGGTGAAAACTCTCTCTCACCTTTAATATTTCAGAGGAGGGACCAAGTGCTCCTGTACATAGGCAATAGACAAAGAATAAAGGAGCTGGGAAGGCCATGACTATTTCTAGCCTTGGGACTAACTAGCTTACATAACCTTGAACAAAACAATTTTGTCTGTTTTTGCCTTACTTTCATCATGTGTGAAAATGAGGCAATGATGTTTATTCACCTTTCAAAACTTTAGAAATCCCCTGATTCAGGCAGCCATTTAGATCATCGAAATACTATTTTTTAGAATCTCACTCATATACAACTCAAACACTGGAAGAGTTAAAGTCTTAAGCAAAACGCCACATTGTAGTAAGGATGATAAATTATAAATATAGTCTATCAGACTTAGGAAGACAGTTCAGTAAATACAGTAAAAATAGATCTGTTTACATAAGGGATAAAAATTGGCTACTACTTTCAAACTAGAAGTTAATGTATGCCATATTACTGCAGCGAATCTCTCAAACCATTTTTAAACAATACTGTAACTGTTACATAAAACTTAACAGCAAGTTAAGTAGATCACCCCAGCAGGCCCTCTGCTTACAGCACGTATATGGCACAGAGTTCATAGGTTACTTGAGACTCATTCTCCCAGCCAAACGAGTCAAACAATAACACTTCTAGGCACTGAAACACTTCTCCTTGGATTTCAGCAGAAGCAGATGTGGTCTAACTACACACTGAACAGAAAGAATATTTTGAAAAGAGAATAGCAGCAGTAACATAAGCTCAGCTTGCAGTTTATCTGTAATCATCCTTGCCTTTCACCTTGATACTAGCTCTCTAATATTATCCACTTCATATGAAGATTGGTGCAAAGCTTCAATAAATTGGAAGCTCATTCTTCCTGTGTGCTTCAGATTCCTCTGCTAATAGATTGGTGCAGTGTTTCAATCTTCATTTCACTTTGGGGTGTAAATTCTGAGTCATCATCATTTAATTTGCTCCAAGCCTCCAGCTCGTGTTTTCTGTTTCTCTTCCTGGATGTGTCATAACAACTGAATTGTACCACCCCAGTAAAATGGTGAAGCCTAGCAGACATCTGCCAGCAACAAAATACTGTGCTCTCACTCTAATTCCCCACACATTCCGCTTTTCACACCACTTTCCTCGCGTCCTCTCAATAAAGTGGTAGAGCCTAGTAAGCAATTTCTTTTCATTCCCCACCACGTTCTGCCAATGCTAACACAGAGATGAGTCAATAAATGAAAAGAGTCACCTCGAAGAGCACACTTACCTTGCATGCTTTTTTCCCAGCCCTGTTTCTATCAATATTCCCATGAGGCTAACTTTCCTGAAGTCAATGACTTCCCTGTAGGTAGGTTATCTGTCAGTTTTGGGTCAATACTGTGTTAATGAAATGTCAGGTATTATTTTTCAGAATTGCTAAGTAATTTTGATTTGGGGCAATCAGCTAAGAAGAATTTTACTCTTCCAAATTTAATAGAAACTCTGATGGAAAAATTCCGGTATTCTTAAGGAAGGAACAATAAAAAAAAAAAAATCCCTTTCCACTAATTTAAAGGAGCCAATACTCCAGCATATTTCTTTTAAAAGCAGTCATTATACTTCAGAATTGCATGCAGAAGAAAAGAGGGCAAGAATTAGCAGTAAGAGAAAGGTGTTTCAAGCAAGGCAAAAAAAAAATCGTCTGGAAAGAGGTAAAAATGATGAATCAAAAGAAAACATAATTTAAGACAGAGGAGCCTTTAAATGTTGCTAATAAAATTCTGTATTTGGCAGCTATTACCTGAACTAGGACTTTGATTCCTTTGAGGGTGAATCATGTTTGAACCAGGTTTCAAGGACAGTTCTCCTCTCACAAATGCACAGCACACGCAACTGTGTCCAATTTTTCTTACTAGATCTGGGTTGGGCAGCGACTGCACTGTGTACTAGCAATTGCATGTCAGTGGATAGCAGCTGTGCAAGTATCAACCTTTCAGACCTGGTTAGCGCAGATTGCGAAGCATCTCTATAGAAATACCCACAGCAGATTGCTTAACCACAAAGTAGCTACAGCTTGTTTAACTTCAATCTCAGTAGAGTCCAGGAAAAAGTGTTTTTAAGTGAAACCTCACCTCAGTGTTCAGACGGGAAAATGTCAATGTCAGGCAGCGGGTTCAGCTATGGTAGCAGCAAGAAATGACAGCAGCCATTCTAAAGTGCAGGAGAGTTGCCAGTTGACTACTCCTTGAAATTATCATTAGGGGAGTATAAAAAGAAAAACACTTGCAGCAGCCCAACTCTTCAGAGAACTGAAACACTTGTAGAGGACTGATAAATACCTAATACCCACCTTTACTGATAAATACCTCAGCACCCTGGAAATTTGCAGGTTTTAGGCAAATTTCCACATGCAGGACACAAGTGTACCTATCTGAACCAATGTAATTTTCTTTTTGCCTCCTTCCTGAATTCCGTCTTCACGTCATGGAGGCAGAGGTTTCATTCAGCAAGACAGCCATGCATTTCGGAGAAGATGGCCTTATGTTTTAACACGTGCAAAACCATGTGACTGGTATTCGTAGTCAGAAATGACTCAATGATGTTAGCTGCACATTTCTCTCTTCCACTCATTTACAAGAAGTAAACAAGCTCAAAAACTCATCAAAGATGCACAGTGCACAAAACCTGAACAGCTAAGGTTTGGTGAAGTTATAACAACATTAGGGCAGAGATTAATATTAGAAAGTGTCAGGCAATCTGAAGTTTAGCTGTTGTTACCTGCTCCAACTCTTAATGGTAATATTATGGTGCCAAACAATCATAATCTATATGTATGGTTACCAAACTTTGTGTTCTGCTGCTCAGTTGATGATAGTGTTATGGGATACTTAGTTTGCTTTTGCAGAAGTATTCAATTTTCAAACACGTATAGGAAATTTGTGCAATAAGACAGGATGAATTGTTCTTTAGGGATTGGGCTGCGTCTCACTGGTTCCAGCTTGAGCTATACCAGATGCCATATAGCCCATCCAGAAGAGCTAACTCTTAATCTTTCCTCTTCTACATCCACTAAATAAGACTTTATATAATTGCAGCAGAGCACTTAGACAATAATGAATGAACGGTCCGTGAAGAACTCTGGACAGGTTTCAGCAATTTCTGTAAGGAAATGAGTCAAAATGAATCTGAGCAAGATACGGGACATGGTGTAATAACGTCTGGTTTCTTCAGAATTAAAAGAAAGAACAAGTGTCCTATCACTAATATTTTATCTTGAGCCAGTATGGTGTCTGATGTGAAAATTTACAATGTGAAATAATAAATTAAGAACGTCTGTTCTATTAGGAAACAAATATAGTACTCAATAATTACTACCAGCTTCAACTCTAAAATGTTAACAATATGTTTGAATTTTTTAAGACTGCATTTCTTAGCAATTTCACAGCATGTCACTTTGAAATTGCTTGAAGATACTTGGCAGATGTGATACAGCGGAAGAGGAACACTATAGCAGAGAGTTTATTTATCCTTAGATCACCCCACTCTTTTTCTCTCAACCAGAGAAATTGTGTCTGAATTTCCTAATGATCTTGCAAGATAAACATTGAAAATTAGTAGAGCTAGACATGACTGTATTAAAAGGAGTATTATATTCTTTAATTCTAGTGCTAAGAACATAAACCTTTCAGAAGTCCTACTTATCTGTACAATGACGTCATCCTGGAGTAGGCGAAAAGATAATCTTCCTTGTTGCTGCATTATTGAAGAATGGCAAGGAGTTCTGGTAAACATACTGCTCATCATGCATAGAAGTTTAATTACAACCAATACTAAACATAGGATGGAACATGTTGTGGATTTTAAAAGCCATATATTGTTTTCTATATTTTTAATATCTTTCGTCCCTACAATGCAGCAACTTGTTCCAAACATTTTTCAATGCTTCCTTTCTCTTCCTTGCCTTCACTCCACCAGCTGTCAGTCCAGTGACATTTCCCAAGCATGAGGCTGACAAAGAACAGGGTAGGACTCAAGTGCTTAAGCTGTGAAGATCACTAACAACATTTTAAAACATCAACATAACTCAGTGTTTTGGGAACAATTTCTGATATCGTTACTTGAATGGACAACACTGTTCATGTCACAACCCCTCGTGTTGAATAGAGTTCAGTTATTTTAGAAACTTCAAAGATTACTAAACTGCAGCACAGAGCAATTTTGTCTGTAAATTTCCTGGTTTTCTACCATCATATTTCATTTAAACTAAAAATTAAAAAATCCTACCCTGATTAATACTAAGACATTTTTGTATAGACAATTGAGAAAGCTATTAATAACACAGAAAAGAGGCCAAAGGACAGATAAGAGTTTTAATTCCTGATTTGCACATTTATTTTTCAAATTCCAGAACTGTACTTACAGGTCAAAATTATCTGGAATTATGGTCTCAATAAAGGTTGAGAGGAGTTATCACATGGGATTGCCTTCCTCCAGCAGTTAAGTTTTCTTCTCACCTTCTAATTCTTGTCTGTTATTTGAGCTACTGTAGTCCAAGATCCAAATACAGAAACATGCAGAGCTAGAATAAGCATTTTCTTCAACCTTCAACCAATTCAGTAAAAATACTGGTTCCTTTACCAAAATTAAATTAGCTCAACTACTCCAACAGCTGAAAGACTCCAGAAACTTTACCTAGTGACCATAATTTTAAGAAGCATTCAAGGCAAGATTTCCTGATTGCCAGCTGGCTTGATTATGGCCATTCACTATTCTTATGCTCCAAACACGGAGCAAATCTTAACTTCTCTTTGTTCAGAAGGAGTTACACATTATTTTTCCTACATTATGTGGTAAAAGGAGGGAAAATTATCACAAGCCTCTCTGATACTGCTCATTAGGTGACAATATCGTGATACGCAGGGGCGATTTCTGTGAAGACGCGGCGAGCCCGTTATGTCCTATTGTGCAATCGCACTCTTACACTGCAGCATATTTCCACAGCTCTGACTTGTAGGTGCTGTCACACTGCTAACCAAGCGTGCAGGAGCCCTCTAGTGTAAAAAAGAAACTGAACCAACTGCCTATAGTTCATACACAAATAACTCAGCAAAACAATGATGCAATGCCACTGTCAGTCTCCAGGCATCCCAGCAACGCACACTGGCCAGGAGAGACAACAATTATCTCACCTGAAGGAAAAAATGCGTGTACACTTACAGCTAGTCTTAATGGGTGTTACAGTTAGTGTGATTTTTAGGGCTAATGTGTGACCGGCCATGAAAACAGTCTTAACTGAAAAAGAAATCAAAAAAAGATTGAGAATGATGCAGAAATAAACTGCAGTCCCTGTCAGATAAATACTTTGTTTCAATTTTTTCAGTAGACCTTGACCTTAACAACAATCGATAAAAAGCATTTAAAGGACAGAAAACCTTTTTGTAAACTTTGTGTACTAGGGTAAATTCTATCTGTTATGTGTTGATCACTCAAATCTTCCAGAGGCATAGCCAATTTGTTCGGTAATATAAATAATATCTAGGAAATTCCAGTGCTCAGATCTATTTGCTAGTGATATGGCTTCATTACAGCAGCTCCATCTCTCTATCTCATATGATAGAGAAAAAAAAGTTCTTTATATATCACTACAATATGTAACTAATGTAATATTCACACAATATTACATTCACAAAAAGTCCTTGGAGAGGCAGCATATGCCTTTGTGGCACCTGTAGTATTCTATGACAATGTTGTATAGTGGCTGCTGGCAAAAGATCACAGTCATGCGAGTAGAGAGAGACAGATGTGTAAAGATAGAAAGCTAGAGATTCACACACAGGTCCATGATATGCAGTTATTTCCTGCATCAAAACTTTTGGTTTATGCTTTGTATCACTAAGGTTGGAAAAAAATAGCAAGGATGATACTTATGTTACAATTACCTGGTTTAAAAACAATATTGTTCTGAAGTTGTATAGAGAAAAACATATAGACTATTTTTGTGGTTTTAGAGTGATCGCAGTTGATTGCATAGCACTTTTATGGTGCTACATGGAAAGTCAAAACAATTACGAAGTTTAAACTGACAACAACTTATTTAATGCCCTGCTGTCTAACTGCTAGAGGGATAAACAAAGAATACCTAGAATGCTGGAATGAATTTAGGAAATACATTAGAAAAGTTATGAAGTGATGTTAGAAGAAGACAAGAAGTAATGCATGAGAGGCATAAGCAACTGACAGATGAGGAGATTACAAATAAATAAGCTAAATTACAAGAGTTGCAGTTTATATAACCATTTAGAAGCAAAGAAGAGCAAACTCAAACCCATTTTAGACAAACAGAATTCTGAAAGTGACTTCATTTTATTTCCATTTAGGATTTTATCCTGTATGTGAACCTGAAACTTTTCTGAATTTCACAAATGAGAAAAATGAGTTCTGCAAAATTAAACTGTCATCCTGCAGATCTTATGTGAACTAGTTGAACTTCTCATTTCTGGAGAGGCTGCACAGCCTCCCTGGGTTATTTTGGCACCTCCTTTTCTGGCTAGCAAAAAGGAGTTCAGAGGAAAGCAAAATGAAAAACAAGGGGAAAAAAATTAATCCAACTTTCCCAAACCACAGAAAACTTTCATTTGGTATACATTTTGACCAATGGTTCAGTGAGAGCTATCATCATATTTTATCCAAAAATCACTCTCAATGGAAAGAACTCTAAAAGGTTCTGGTGCAGAAGGGCTAAGAGAAAGAAATATTGTACTACTGCCATCTGCACCTACACTCAGAGTGCAAACATAGCAAAAGTGCAGGAGGCTGCAGGTATTACCACAGTTACTCAACAGCACTTTTAGGAGGTGGAGTCAGAGGAAAGAATATAGATTATTCCACTTTTTAATGACATCTGAATGACCAATGACAAAGTTAATTTGCATATTATATAAACACCACCCCCCTCACCTCCCCTTTTTAATCGCACGTCTATAATATCTGAAAATGACTGAACTTCCCCTGGACGTTTGCACATTTCTTTAGTTGTATCAAATTAAATAGAAGCAGCAAAGAGGAAAAAGGCACAAGGATTTGGGTGTTTAGGTGGGGGTTTTTGTGCGGAAGTATTTATTGTGTTCTATCCTATTTGTTTCAGTTTATGTATATCAATACCAGATTTAATTTTAGGATTAACAACAAATAACTACTTAAAGATAGCGATTTGGAAATATATATGGTATTATTAAATCAAATTTTCGGTACCAACAGAGTATGCCTGAACATATTTTTCCTTTGTACTGCTTGACTGTTAATGTCACATTTGAATACTGGATTATTAATTTCAGATAGAGACGAGTAACTTGTAACCTCAGAACTAAATATCTAAAGACCAAAATATTTTTAAAGGCCTTAATACTGGTTCCTGTGTCCAAGAAATACCTTCAGACACAACTCAGAATCTATGCTTTCAGATGATCAAAAGTTTTCTTCAAAGTCTTCCAGGCTTTGAGATTTACTAGCTTTTAAAGGAATAAAAATTGAATTATGGGTGTTGAAGGCTTGCTTGAGAATTAAAAATGGCTCTGATTTCTAATAACTAACAGAGGAATAGAAGAGATTCTTTAGAAATGCACTTCATAGAAAATGCTTAGTTCTACTTTCTCATCCTGCGATACTCTGTAAGCCCTCCACTGGCCAAGTATGCTTAAGACAATTTTGGGGGCTACATTTTTTTCCCCATAACCACCATAGCTCTTGAGCAGGGGTAGGCTCAACCCAATAAAGTGGATGTCATGATGTGCAAAAACACTGGCCCAGCACTGGCAAGAATGAGTTTGTAGACTGAAGCACATCTAACAACAGAGTTAGCATTTACAGGGTCCATTAAGCTTACACACTAGTACACCAGTAAGATAAATGAAAAAGGCTACACCATTGTAAGCATACTGACACCCCCTACTTCTTTTCTGCTGAACTAAATTCCCTTGCTTTAATGACTGCGGATGCACAAAGTTGTGGCTCAAAAGAAATCAGCGAGCACATGGAATTTAAGTCAGATCAACTTCAACATTGCCACAACACTCGTAATGTTTATAATATTTCTGTATGACCGAAACCTGGCAAAACAAAAGGACAGAAAGATTGCCAAATAAGAGAAGTCATTGAAAAACATCTTTAAGTGATGCAGAGGTTTCAGTCATTAATCAAGACTAAACAAGTTGGAAAAGAATTAGTAAAAGAAAGGAGTAGTTCTGGTTACTTAGAAGAACTTCTCTGTAAATTGAAATGAACTTTTAAAACCTTTGAACTTCCCTGAAAAGGCCATTGAAACTTTGCAAGTGAAAACTTAAAAAAAATCTACCCAGAAACCACATTCCCTTTTAAAAACTCTGACTGGAGAGAGCATTGTAGAGCCTTGTAGAAGAAGGACTGCTTCCTATTTGCTTCATAAACAAACTTTACCGTCTGTAAGCTCTTCTATTTTCAACAAACCTACAAACTCTAGTTTCAGTATCTAAGATGTTATACTGGAGCCAACTTCTCCCTTCGCTCTACCAGTGTTTCTTTATAACCCCCCTGCATGTTTTCAGTAGTAACAAGGTGAGCTGGGTGGTCAAGGAGAACAAGAGTAGCTTCATGTAGTATTTAGCAGTGACTTCTTTTTCTTTACGTTCCTGTCAATAGAACTGATTGTCCTAGCTCCTATTACAGTATTAAATCACTGAAGAATGGCACTACAGCTGGTGGAAACCAGCGTGAGTGAAAGGAGAATCAAGCATAAGAGTATATTTTACCTAGGTTAGGTTCTGGTTTTGTTTCCAGACACAATTCGCTGTCTCTTTCTTATCCCAATGACTTCATCCTCACTCCCTAACATCTGTGTACTCCACTGGAAAATTTCACGTTTTCTTTTATCTCATTAGACAAGTTTAACAGGAACATCATGACCTCAAAGGAGCATTTCACTTCAGGATTAGATTTTTACATGCCCTGCTGTCTCAAAAATAAGGTAAAAGCAAGACAGGTATGCTTTATCAGGTAGTTAAAGCATTGGCCTGGTGCTTATGCTGATGTAGGTTCAGTTCCTGGTACTGTAACAGCCTTCTCCTCTGCAAATAATTGATAGATAGATTCCATAAATATTACTCAAATAAAGTATTATCTTTCTCTGCAAAAATCTCTTATTTTAGGATGAAATACTCTGTAACATCAGTGAAGATAAAAGAATCTGTCTCTTATTCTTTCTGTCTTAATTCCCTTTCTGAATGTGGTGGTTAATTCGTCCTTGCTAATCAGGAACCTGGTAAATCAATCTTCACAAGTGTCCCAATACACAAATGTAGCAGACAATCACAAAAACATTTCTGGGAAATAGTTCGCATTTAAAATACTGGCCGTAAGAAAACCACATACTGTACTTTTATCAAAAGCATTGTTACCTTACTGTGCCTAAAGTAATTTTTGAAGTAATTAAAGTAATGTCATTCTAACTTATACAGAAAGGTTCAAAAACTGGAAGTCTAAACAAGATTCAGTCAACATGGCACAAGTGCAAGGCTGAATTTGGTTCTTCCTTATGATCTGTTGCTGCATCGTTGTACAAGGTTGGATGTTTCTTGCTGACAAAGCCCTTGGCAATGATATCAGATCTTACTAAAGACAGGTTATAGATCTAGAGCTTAGAGAATATTTGAGTAAATCCACTGAAGCTAACTGCGTTAGACAAATATAAAACTAGTGTGACTGAGAAGTGAGCTACTCCCTTACTGTTACCTTCTTTGTCCCTCCTGCTTCTTTTTCTATTGTCACACTTGTTTCTAATAAGGGAATAGAAATTGTCTGCCTCTATACTACATAAAATGACAGTGGCCTTCACTCAACCGCTTACCTTCCACTAAGTGCTACTGCTATATAAATAGAAACAAAAATTGTAATATGAGTTAGTAGGTGCACTCCTGGACAGTGTGAAAGGTGATAGACAGGAATTACTAATGCAACAGCCATTACACCTTCTGCCTCTAGCTAGATGATGATTCCAAAATGCAGGAACAAAAGTACCATGTTTGTCACTTGTTATTTGCTTCCATTTCTCAGAATACAGCTAATAAATAGTACCTCTAGAGATAAAAATTTTGATTACACAGTACAAAGCAAGGTACTGCTTGTTATGTGGTCAGAGTCATTTAACCACATAGCAGGCATTCTGCTTCATGTTGTACGTCAGTATTATTTTGTTCCTACCTCCTTCAAGGGGTCGCATCGCATCCATTCCCTCCAAATCTCTCTAGATGCCACTCAGATAGTATTTACTCACTGAATGGTAGGGTTGGAAGAAAAAGCAAGTGATTGCTCTTTGTCAGCCTGATGCAAAGCCTGCTGAGGGCAATGGAAGTCTCCTCATTGTTTTTAATGGACCTTGGATCAGGTTATACATAAGTAGCTTCTGGCACAGGATTCACCAGGACATAATCCTGACTGCGCTAAAAGATTTTCCAGTGACTTCATTGATGTGAGGATTTCACCCAATTGTGGTTTTTGCAGTTATTCATCTAGTAATCCAAATAAAAGGCAGTTTTACCTTGGCTAAGGGATAAGAAGAGTATGAAAGGTCCTATCGTGATTGATCATTTTTTGACCACACACAAGGGTAAGCAGTAATTATCCGCTGTGAGAGCATATACAAGAAGAAGAGAGAATGTATTCCCATAGACGGAAGATCGTATTACCATTGTCCTCCTCGATGCACTATACAGAGCAATATTCAAATGTAACAATGACCTACTGGTTTCTAATTATCTTGTCCTAAATCCCAGTAAACCTGGCTAGTCTTGCAACAGGGAATTTCTTTCCAGCAAAGCATTTCCCTTGCCAAAGTATATATTTTTTGGCAACATCTGGCACTTTCCAGCCTTGGAGTCTGACGTAGACTTGTAAATTGTGCTAGGTTGGCAAGGTTTTCACCTCTAGAGCACTGAATTGGTGTAAAATAATACATTATATTGTTTCCCACTCATTCTGCCACTTTTTTTCCCTCCAAAGAATTCTAAATGCTGAAATTCCTGTTTCATATGCCCTTGAAATACCTACAAACTATAGGCCTTTCTCTTTAGATGTTGCAACTGGCTTAGGAACTACTGTGTGAAGCATAATGTCTCTGTCAAATGCCTAGTATACTTAATGGCCTCCAAAACATCTGTTCCATAAAAAGGACAGAGTACAATAGAGCTATATGTGAGAGGAAATTCTTACAAGTGTTGCACTTCGGAAATAAGTTCAGGGGAAAAGGACATTTTAAAAAAAAAAATACAATGAAGAATAAAAATGCTTCTGCAAGCGTATTTCTAGAGGAAAAAAACCCACCTTCTTAGCTGTGTGGCAGACTAAATAAATATAGACATACAAATTAAAAGTTAAAGATTAAGATGACTTTTGGAATAAATCTGTATTTGTTGGGTAACCAACTTTAAAGTTAAATAGTTGTTTTACTCCCCATTTCAAACATCAAAGAGTTTTCACTTCTTCATAAGGTGCAGCTTATAAAGCGTAATTATTCAGGCACAACACTCTGTGAAGACTTGAGAGATTTCTCTTATAGATCAGTTCTAACTGAGTGCCTGTGCTTTTCAGCCTGGAATTTCAGAGGAAAAAGTACTTAACAATGAGCAAATATCTTCTTACCTTAGACTTGGTAATTAATGCAATCCAGTATTACAAAAGGCAATAGCTCTAGTGTAGTATCTCAGTATTAACAAATGCATATGCTTTCATAAAGATTTCACTTGTGCTTACTGATAAAGCTTATCCTCTATTCTCATGAATATTAAATTAGACTTCAGAGCTAGAGCATCCATTCATTGAGCATTTATAAATGCTAATATATGCTCATTTTGATGAATACAAACAAAAATCAGTCTAAGCATAATTATTTTTTTGGAACTCACGGAACATTGAAGGAAAATGGAAGCTAAGTATTAAATATTGTAGATTCAAAATGCACACAACTTACATGAAAATCAGAAAGCCTACTTTGTGATGTTTAAACCTTGACATATTTCTGTTAAGGGATTTTACAACAGATCACAAGATTGGTTGCTTGCTTGTTTGTTTGTTTGTTTTAACAATTCGTAGAAGTATCAAAATACAGGCATTTCC
>NW_010430342.1:40545-62539 GCF_000710305.1 Buceros rhinoceros silvestris
GCTGATTGAACATTGACTCATAATTTTCCAAATATGGATTAGAAATTCCAGAGTGCCCTCAAGAAGTATTACCAATACACCATTAAACCATTTGTCTAAGATCACAAGGAGACGTAAAGTGATATCAACAATCTCTTATTTTGCATACGCATACATTTGTAATGCAAAAATAGACAAGAATACTGGCCTGATATACAGAACATAGTCAAAGAATGATGGATGTATGTCATTAAATGGCAGACTGGCTGGTACCTGTCATTATATTTAATTGTTAAAATGGAAATAGAATAGTTTTGTACCTCACCAGTAACATACATTTTGTGACTTAGGACAAATCACTTTCAATGGAATTCATTTAGTTCGAGTTTAGTTACCCAGAAGTTGTGTGTATCCTCTAAGACTAGATCAGGTAGCTTTATCTGTAGTCAATGAAATAATAAAGGCTCTTTCAGAGGACAAGAATTCATTTCAATTTAATCAAAACATTCAAAACAGGAATAAGTCACTCTCCAGATGTGCGTGCTTCTTAACTTACCTTAAACTAGATCCCTAATTTTCAGATAGTAAAGCTAGAAAAATGAATTTCAAAATCAGCATCCCTAGTCTTTATGCCACCATAAGGCAGATAGTCCATGCAACTAAAAACATATTCCAACCACCAGCTCCCAGTCTGGATCTAGCATACAGGATGCACTTGATCTGATACTGCATTGTAATATAACACCAGATACTCTCAACCTTGTTGTTCAGGACACAGAAAAGTTCTGTCTGACCGACTTAGTGCCTCACAGCACACTTACGTACATTGAGGTACTGTAAGCTATGAACTGGACACAGTGGTAAATGAGAAAAAAAGTTTCTTGTCACACTTCTCTGAAGGACCCTTCACAGAGGTACCCCAAAACTGCTATCAGTGCTTCAAAATTGTAGATTATATTACCCTGATGTTTTGATGGAAACATCCAGAGTTTCTTGGTACAAGATCATAGTACACTAATAGGTCAATAGCCTTTTACATTGCTTTAAAAGCTTCAGTTTACAGCTGAAGTTTGACTCTAGTAGTAGGTTAGGAATCAACTCGCTGTTTTACAGATTTATGATGTTTTTCTGAATTACAGTCTAAATGGCATTCTTGGGTTCTACTGGTGGGCTCAAAAAGACACTGTGTACAGCAAATACAGTTACATGAAAGCTCCAGGACTCATTACCCTAGCTGTTCCTAGAGTCTTCTAAACGGTAGATTAGCTTTGTGTTTGCCCTTGGCTATTTCTCATGTAATTCCTAACATTAATGCTACAACGGTAGATTGTAATTCTCCACAGAATGCCTAGATAGTCTGACAGTTGAAACTTCTATAGTCCACCTACACCAGTGATTCACATATAGAAACTGTCAGTAGAGCAGAACCAATGGCAGCACCAGTGAGATGTTTTGGAGGGAAGGGTAGGAACAAAGAAATCAAGCATAAATATGACACGCTGAATTACTCCACTGATTTTGCATTATTTACAGGGAAGTGCTGTTAGTACGGAAGCCAGCTGTTTAACTATCAGAGATCTCCACCTTGGCCTGCTTTCAGGGGACTTGAGAATAGTGTGACTAGACTGTGTATCTGCTTTTATCACATATTTGGTACAGTAGATTAAATGAGAGCCAAAAATTCTATTGAGTAAACTTTGACCTACACGATATCAAAAAAGAAAAGAGATATAATTTTCTATTTTATATGAATTTTTAGTGGTTTTGGCTGCTTAGATCTTTCAAAAACCTTGGGAGAAATTTTTTTAAAGAAAAAATAAAAACCCATTTGACTTCATAATACTAATGTGATCTTTTTATCAAGGATGAGCATTTAGTATGCCATGTAACACATGAAGACTTAGGTCTATAAATAAATGTCAGGTTTCATTGCTGACTACATCATTGATGAGTTAGTAATGCTAATCCAAACTCATTGCATGTACCATAGAGGTATAAGATATTATATCTTCCTTCATAAAGTTATTATTCTGCCAGAAAGAGAAACAACTCATAGGTGACTTTGGTCTGGTTACAGTAAAAATAATTTTGAAGTACACTGAGATTTTTACCTGAAAGATTCTGGGATTCAGTATTTGTATTAAGCATTTATGCAAATGATAGTGCAGAAGAAATGTGGCTACTAATTACTAAATGAGGCAGGCAATACTTCATGTGTTATCCAAGGTATTAATTTTATCGATTTTATAAATTGTGAAATTCAGACACTGAAAGGTGAATAAGTTCCATGTAATCACAGAAAAAGATAGAGGCTAGTTGAGAATAAAACTCAGAATTGACAACTTCCAAATAACAAGATAATTGTTTGACTGCTTGACTTATTGGGAAAACATCATTTACAAATAAATGAGTGATGTTATTAAAAGTTAGAGTACATGGCTTAAGTTCCTCTACTTTATGGACCATCAAGTAAAAATCAAACATGTTTCTGTTGAAATTACTGTGTTTAACAAAAAGTCATAGATTTTGTAGAGTAAATTATGCTAATAAACTCGTAGAATGCTGTATGTCTTGAGTAAAAAATAATTAAAGATAAAAAGCATGGGGCTGTATAATTGAGCTAAATTTAAAATACAAACAATGGTCTGGAAGTACAGGCTTAACACAGACAAATTGGAAAGAACTATTGATTGTTAAAGGAAATCAAAGAATTATTTATTTATTTTAATCACCAATTATTTAATCTTTGGCCTTAATCATGACAAAGCTAAATGTTAACCATATTATATGACAAAATTTTGAGACTTTGCAAACTTTACACTTCGTTTGAGTATTTCCTTTATAACCCCTTCATATAGCAAAAGATCCCATGAAAAAAAAATGCTGCTGTAAGTCATTAGACATTTATAGACTTGCTACTCATGGAAGGAAGATTTGTCCTATCAAGTTCTGGTTTTAGATCACCGAAGTTCCTGGCCAACAGATATCATCTTACTGATTCTAAACTTTGTCACCTAGAGGCAATTGTAGCTACCAAGCATTAATGTCACGAGAAGCTAACATTTGTTAGATTCTTAGAAACGCAAACTATTACTAATTCTGGAATCTTCCATTGGATCGATAGAATGTTTTTTAATAGGTAAATTCTTTTCTAGGCAGAAAGGTCATGATAAGACAGATGTAATACCCAATGAACTGTCCATCCTCACTTTTCCTATTAGCGGTAGCTGGGGAATCAACCAGACTTGTGCGTGATAGCTGCTCTGAAATACCATTTAAATGAAAATTCTTACACAGAATCTTTTAGAGCATGTTTGCTTATGAAAAATTAAAGGCTGAGAAAAGAAAGGTAAGCTTAACTAATGAACTGCTGGTACTTGCAGCTCAGCTGGATCTATTAGGAAGAGTTACGCCTGCATATCAAGAAACAGTATTTGCCTTTCTATGTTTTCAATAGGGGTAAGACAAAATGTGGAGCAGTTGAGGGTATCCTGCACAGTAAGGACATTCCACATGTTATTATTATGACTGCTAAATTTTGAAAGTATTAGGCTAAGACACCTTGATCACCAGACTTCAGAAAAATCTCCGGGGAAATGCTTGTACTTTATATTATAAAATTTACACTCAGTGAGTTAAAACAATCTAGAAAAACACCCAGAGCTATGTGTCTTAATGTTTATAACACTTTTCAGTGATACACAGAAAACGACATACACACAGAGACAAATCAAAATATTACTGTAATTACTCCTGGCTTGCTGTTCTGTTTAGTCTTATGAAACAAATAATTTAGCAGGCGGTGTACAACATAGAGGCCCTCAGTGGATTACAGTATACTGAAGTAAGCATTTATTTTCCTTTTTCTTTAATTTATAGCCCCTGGAAAAAAAAGATATCTAAAAACCTATTGTCTGGGATTACAAAGTTCATAGGGATACTTAGTTCTTAGCTGGCTGTATTGCTGGCTAAAACGCTAGACGTACTTTACCACTAGAGGTCTTTTCATTTACGAATGTACTAAGGCCTCAAGGGTTCTTCATCAGTGGTCATGTTTTAATCACGGAGAACTGCAAAATCCAGTGTTGTCTTCAAATTGCTAACTGTGGGACAAGAATATGGATATTAACCTAGAATTTGCTGTATAAGCACTGGAGTCAACAATTTTCCAAAGATAAACTGAATTTCAATTTTCTTTTCTTATCCTTTGTCTAGTTTGAGTAATTTCTTAAAATGTAAACTCCTGCCAATCTGCCAGACACTCTGAATAACAAGATATTTGGTTTCAGTGATAAAATCGAAGGGGGTAAAAAGCAAGAAAAATAATTGGTAGAATTGATTGAAAAGAGTTCTTTAATTTTTTGGCTCTTGGTGCAATTCTGTAAAAACATTTCGTCTTTCTTTTTATCTGAAACAGAATTCTATCAGAATTTAAATAATAGATGTAGTAAGGTAAGCAACTACTTATTTCCATTAACTTACTGTTCTTTCATTTCTAGTTAGTCATAACAGAGCAACTGCACATCCGATTGGGTTGCATACGAACAAGCCTGGGAAATAATGGATCTGTAATCTTTGCATAGTATAGCAGAGAAATCAACAGTTACTAAAGAAATCATAAATCACAGGGGGAGAAAAAGCGAAGAGAATAAGAGTTTTATGAGTGAAATATCACTCTTTACTGGAGCTGAGTGAAAAATGCAAGACATTTGCCAATCAAGATTTACAGATGTCCAGTCCAAACACAAAACACAGGAAGGACCATGGTATATCAGTCCCGTTTCCTATCTTGTCCAAAGCTCTAGAATATAAAATCTGTTTTTATCTGCTCCATCAAACATCTTCCTACTTTTTGCTGCCTTTCATCAGTAACTTTCTTACCTTATTTCCTGCTTCCCACTGGTTTTTTTTGAGCTTGCAGATCTCACAGTCTGTGCAGTGGCATACAGTATTTACTTCCCGTTTTAAACACTGATTTCACATAGTAGCTCAGTGTACCATTTTTTATTAACAAATACTTGCCTACAACAGAGGTATGATTCACGATCATTAAACACCAGCTACATCAGTTAAGTCAATAATCAGTTTTCATCCAAAAGACAAAGGGCAAATTTCCTTTACAAGGTTTCTAAATGCCAGATTTCAACTCCCTCTCTCTCCGCTTTCAATGCCAAGACAGTTCAAAAAAATCTTTTAATAATACTTTCCTAAGAAGATATAATTTTGCCTAAATGCTTAAATAGCAACCACCCATAGACAGAGATTGAAGCTGGCCTTTTCCAGGAATATCTTTTGAAGCTGTATCCGAGAACAGGGTCTTAGCATAGATACACGGGCAGCCTCTACAACTGTCATTGGTGATTTGGTTAAAATATTACAATTTAATATGATTGCTGCTTTGCATATTCTTTCTAACATAAAAACTTTCCATTTGTGTTTTGAATAGGTAAGCCTACAGGGTATGGATCCAGCAGTAGACGCTTACACCACAAGGGAATAGTGGATGAATGCTGCTTCCAGAGTTGTGACCTGAGGAGGCTGGAGATGTATTGTGCTCCAATAAAGCCACCTAAATCTGCACGCTCTGTACGTGCTCAGCGCCACACTGATATGCCAAAAGCACAAAAGGTAGGCCAGGCTGAAAAAAATGACCAACCAACCAAAAAAGCACCTGATTAAGGGAAGGAAAATTCTATCAAGGCTGGTAACATAGCCAACTACTGGTGTTCGGCCCACTAGGGACACTGAAATTTAGGGGAGTTTTAGAAAATAATATCTGTGGTAGGGAACAAGTCGGAAATGGTGCATTTTATCTCATCTGCTGGAACACTGAATAAAACATGGAATTGCTAAGCTAGTAGTTGTGAGGCTTTATCGTGCTACTGGGTAATAAATTACAAGTACTTACATCATCCAATCATAATTAGCACCTGAAAGTTCTTTTGAAAGAGAAACCAAACATGGGATGTTTAACAATTCATCTATCCAGAACCTCCTCACTCATCCTTCCTTGTCAGAAAGAGGTAGAGCGGGCAATTAAGAGGGAAAATATAGCTCTTCTGCTATTTACTTTACATGTAAATGAACTAATGTTTTGGTTTTTTACCCTCATTATTTTAGCCTTTTTATTTATTTATTTATCAGAACTAAATTGACTTGATAGTCACTGTAATCACTACCTACTTTATTTTAACTAATGTTTAATATGTATATTCTCCAAGCACTTCAAGTATTCACTGGTATTATTTGTACAGTTTCGGAGACCAGAGTATCCAGGGGTTTTTTCCAGTCATACTAAATATACCGTACATATATGTAAGGTAAATTGCACCTCTCCTTTACAGAGCCTTCATCAACCCCATCTTAGACTAGACTACCATTAAGCTCAGATCCAGCTTTCTTTCCTGTTTGAGTTCTGAACATCTGTTTTACATGTTATCTGTCATCTTTTTAAGCCTCTAGTGATATATTTTATTGCTGTTGACCCTGTCTGTCCTCACATACGTTGTCCCCACTCCTGCAGGTATCTGAAAATGTTTCCCATAAGAAACAGAACTGCATGCAAACCTAAGATTACAAAGGAAGTCAGAAAACCAGCACTGTATACTAATTTCCTTAATATCACCTTTATGAAAAGAACAATTGTAATCTTTCCAGCATCCATTTCTTTTCCATTAGTCAATCCATAGAACTGAATCTGTTCACGACTTCCTCAACAGTTTTCAGCCTTTTAAAGTAGTGACTCTATGATTCTTCCTGGGAAGTATCACTGTAGCTGTGAAAATCTCAAAAGGCATGTACAACAAGTGAAGTCCTCTTCAGGCAGAGCTCAACTACAGACAAGAAAATCCTGTGGTTTATTCTATCTGGGCACACATACATTTAAGGCTTGTGGGAAGAGAGAAAAACAGGCTTGGCCAGTAATCTGTGTGGTCCTTCCCATACTTGTTGCTAAGGTCATGAGTAAAACATTCTGTGACTTCAAGTAAAAGGAGAGAAGATACCTGCCAGTTCTCTGATGGATCTCCACACCACTTTCCTTGGAGGGCTAAGGAATTATGTCATTCTTTAGGCAGCTGTCCCCTTCCCAGTTTAAAACATAGGCAGGAAAACTTTTCTTACAAACAGGAAGGACCAGAAGAAAGGCCTTTCATCTTTCTGCAGCAGCAGGGGAGGTAGTGTTCAAGAGGGGATACTGAAAGAAGAAAAGAATTAGAGGGAGTATGTAGTAATTGAGAGAACACAGCCACAGAAGAAATTATTCAGGAAATTAAAAGGAGAAAAATCAAGAGGTGAAAAGGGCAGTAAAAGGACAAGGAGTAGAGGGAAAAAAGGGAGGGAATTAGATCAAAGAGGCTGAGAAGACCTTTACATTTGTCCTTGTTGAACCTCATAAGTTTCTTGTTAACCATTTCTTCCAGGCTATCCAGGTCTTCCTGCAGGGTGGCTCTCCCTTCAGCAGCGTCCATTTCCCCACTCAGTTTGGTATCATCAGCAAACTTCATCAGTGTACACTTGATCCCTTCATCTGGATCACTTATGAAGATATTAAACAGATGTTGGGCCCAATATCAATCCCTGGGGCACCCCACTTGTAAGTCACCAGTTTGAAATGGAGCTATTTACCATCACCCTCTGGGTGCATCCTGTCAGCCAGTTCCCCACCCACCATACAGACCACTTGCCTAGATTGTAAGGCATCAGTTTCTCTAGGAGAAGGTTGTGGGGCACCATATCAAAAGCCTTGGAGAAATCCAGGTGGACAATGTCCACCACTTGTCCAGCATCAGCCAAGCAGGTTACTTTGTCATGCATGATTTGCCCTTGGTGAATATGCACTGGCTTTTCCCAAACCCATGCTTTATTTGACTTGTGATAGCCCCCAGGAGGCTGCATTTCATAACTTTACATGAGATAGAAGATGGGTCTATAATTTCCTGGATCCTTCTTTAAGCCCTTGTTGTATATGCGGGTGATATTAGCCTTCTTCCAGTCTTCTGGGTCATCTCCCAGTCTCTGTGACTTCTCAAAGATTATGCAGTGGCCTTGCAATGTCAGCCAGCTCTCTTAACTCACTTGGGTGGATAACATCTGGGCCATTCGATTTGTAGGGGTCGAGCGCCTGTAATAGTTCACATACCAACTCTTCCATCACTGACAGTGGGTCTGTGTTTGCACCAACCTGGATTTTTGTTGCCAAGTCCTGGGGCCCAAGAGGGCTGGTGGAGGCAGAAGTAAAGGAAGTGTTGAGAACCTCTGCCTTTTCAATGTTGTTTGTGACTAAATCACCTCTCCTGTTTAATAGTGGGCCAATATATTCCTTCTGTTTCTGCTTGTTGTTTACATACCTAAAGAACCCTTTCTTGTGGTTTTTGACACCTCTGGCCAATTTTAATTTGAGCTGAGCTTTTGTTTTTCTTACTATATCCCTACACACTCTGGCTATGCCCTTGTAATTCTTACTGGGTATTTGCCTGCTTTTCTGTCTCTGGTATGCTTCTGTAATGGTTTTGAGCAGACTCAGAAGCTCGCGATTAAGCCAACGGTTCTCCTACTCCATCTACTTCCCTTACCTTTAACGAGGATGAATGGTTTTTGTGTTTCCAAGAGAGCATTCTTGAAAAACTCCCATCATTCTCTAGCTCCTTTATCCTCCATGGAAGCTTCCCACGGAATCCTTCCCAACTGAGCTCTGAAAGAGCTGAATTTTGCTCTTCTAAAATCTAAAATCTGAACTCTTTGTCTTAGTATGAAACTTTAGCGTGCTCATCAGGATCCCGAACTCCACAGTGTTGTGACTGCTCAGCCTATCACTAATCACTGCTCAGGCTATCACTAATCAAGATATCACAAAGCAGGTTTTCTTGGTTGCGTAACAAGTCTAGCAGTGCCTTCTTAGATTTTATCTGATCTTCAAAATTCAGCTAAATACTAAGTGGGACTAAGAGAGAGAGGGAAAAGATGTTAATACTTCTAGTTTAAGAAAAATGCCATTAGGAGAACAGAAAAAGTATTGCATTATTTCTCATTATCTTTCTGAGATTGGCAGATTCTTTCATAATCAGCTCACTGTCACTCACAGATACACTTACAGGCCAAAATATCCACAATGACACCAATCCTAATTCCTATTACAGCCATGACATTTTACCAAGCCAATGAGGGAATTCTTAGGTGTAGCAGATAGGAGAATTTGGCCTCTTCGCTTCAGAAAATTATTTTCTCCCACCGCTTATTTTACACCCTTGTCATTATGTTACTGATCACACCGCCCACAGAACTTAGAAACTTTCAGAGACCCCAGAGAATTCATAGTTAAGATACCATGCCAGTTACTACAAACATTAGACTTTCCATTTATTACCAGTAAAGTAGGAGACCTTCTAATGCCAATATGAGGTTTGAATGTCCATCCTAATAGGATGAGAATGCTTCCCAACAACTTTCCATCTCAGTTAAATGACCTTTACTAAGACAGAGGTAGTTGTTATCCTTATATTAATGCTGCCTTGTCTTCAAAGATCCATGCTTAAGGTTACAAGTCTGCGCTTCTCTATTTATGAACAGACTTATGCAAAGTTAACATTTTGCACCTGTCATCTTAAAATGTTTATTTTCTTTGAATGGGTGTGAATATCAGCTTGGAAGATCTGATAATGAAACCAGCATCACAGATAGCATTTTTTTTTTTCTGATTACCTTTTTTTTTCAAAGACTTCAGAAATAAAAAAAGCTTTTCTTTGAACCTGTAATATAAGTGTGGGTCTGAGAAACTGATTCAGGCATTCACATTTTTTTTCACCCAATGGTCTCAACATTGTGTGCTTGAAAATATGTGTTATGCTGGTCAAAGCATTTTCTGGTATGCATGTTACTGCCACCACCACTAGCATCATGTTTTTGTAGTTATTCATCAAAACACTGATTCCAGAGGAGAAACTCAATTTCAAAGCTAGCCTGTGTATTATGACAGCTCTTTTTCCATCTACAAATCAGTATTGAAAGTTATAGCCAAAACTCTGCTCTGTCTTAGTATTTGCTTTATTGGAAGGATAAAGCCATTTCAAGTCAGACAACAACAGTAGTGGGGAGAAAACTTTGAAAGCCTTTGCAACGTGAAACAGCGGTTGTTTCACAATAAGGCCTGCACTGTCCATTTTCTAGATCACAAGTGTGAAGTCTTAAGAATGTATGACTTTTTTTTTTTGCACATAAAATGTAGCATATAGCTTTTCTGGTACGCTGGTAAAGTCTCTTCCAAGAGACTTAGGGGCATCATGAGGATGTTTTCATTTGTTGCCATGAGGGAAAAAACAGGGCAGATGAGTCAAGGAATTGCTATTTTCTTAGTTCATCGTTACCAATGAGCATTCATAGCATAAGGCAGGGTCCTTAACAGTGACAGACTCCTGCAAAGTGCTGCAATGATTATTTTGTTGAAAATCGGTGAAAATTGAAGGGTTCATACAGAACGAGTGCCTCGAGGTGAAAATTAAGGTACAACTTAGAGAAAACTAAAGACAGAAGAGGTAATTTTTGAAAAGCTGGAAGAGAAACAGGAAATGAAACAGCAAAAAATATTTTACTTTACGGATAAACAGAATTCTGTTGACAATTCTGTTTCTGTATTCAATCCACACTAAGAAAGCTTTTCTATAGTGATATTAGAAAAATTTGATGAAGTCAAGCCAGTATCCTACTGAAAAGATCGCTGGAATAGTGACATGATGATTCATTTCCTCTTCCTCATGTAGTATTGCATTCAGACTAAGGAAGTCTATAATGGCCGATGTCTAACAAAGATATTTCTTCTTTAGGAATATTCTGCTATTAACAAATTTGGCTTGTCAGTGATGCTAGATCTTGGTTTGGATCAATGTTCGTTCTTAGTGGTGGCATAATTAATCTAACAATTACCTGTACTGTGGGGTTATATATATATATATATATTCAACTCATATCCATATGAAAGGGTAGAATCCAATGTAAAACAAATGAAAATTAATAAGCCCTATGTAAGATCAACTTTTGTGATCCTTTGGTAGTTTCTGATTTATTTTATGTTTAATAAATACTGGAGGTAAATAGAAACGTTATATATAGAACGGTATTTTATATAAGAAATAATTAAAAAAAAAAAACCAAACTACAAAACTGCTGTAAAGCATCAAACCACCTTCCATTTTCTTTCTGTCCATCAAAAAAAGTAAGCAAAAATTTCATTACTTTTTAAATTTTAGAGATTAGATTTTCTGGGTTTTTAGGGCTTAACTAGCAGATGATGCAGTGGTAGAGCTGCAAATACATACCGCACCTTTCCCAGGGAGATTTTTTTGGTTTTGACTCTTCTTAGGACAACAAGCATGATTTCAGTTACCTAAGAATTTTACTTCTGGTGAGGATTACAAATACAGAGAGTCACTTAACATTTCTACCTCTAGTCTGGTACAGAATGCGCAAAGATTTGGGCCCAGCTAATATTTACCAGCGTGGCAAACAGGGAAGTCAAACTGTCCTATATATGCCACACCCATCACTGCTGCTGGAAACTGGCCTGTGCACAGAACAATTGTGAACTTAGGGCATTATTCGTTCCAAAGCCCTCTTGATTTGCCTGGCACATTACCCTGTCTCTTTTTGAAAATACAAATTATTTGGCTGCAGCTCCTGATGTGAACCTCCACTTTTTATCTCACTAAAAGGTTTATACAAAGAAAACCTTACTTATCTACTGTGCCATTTATGCAAACCGTAGGTAACAGAGCCCCAGTCAGCAATTCTGAAAACCTCTGACCACTGGGTACCAAAGCCCAGGAGGCTACATAAATCCCTCAGCTACAACTCTGAAGTTCCCTGGCCCTCATACATCCTGCTTTTGCAAATGTCCTTGTTCTGAGAGAAAATCTTTGGTACCTACTGTATGTCTAAGCCTATCCAGGTTCCAGTATGCAGATGTTTCCTCTGCCAAGATCAACAATGACAGCAGAGCGTGTGTGCATAGGAGAACAGGGAATTCAGTGTACAGAAGTTTTGTATAGAGAAGCTCTCTGTGAAGTGGCAGAAAGGCTCTAACAATTTCAGCATTCAGGATAACTGTTTTCCCATTAATGTAAGTTTTGTGATCATACAGTGTATTAAAACCTATCTATCTCTCTGGAATAATTATTTTTTTTTCTACACCTTCAGGAAGTGCATTTGAAGAATACAAGTAGAGGGAACACAGGAAACAGAAACTACAGAATGTAAGAATGTGATATCCACAAGAATGAAGAATGAATGTTCCATCTGCAGGATACTTCGCTGTAAATAAATTGTTTGTTAAACATTGGAAGACTTAAACAAACCCCTATGGTTTAATAAGCTTGATGCAATCTCAACCAATGGGCATTCTCCCAGTGAACAATGCAGCTAAACATTCCAATATTAAGTCTTTAGAGAACAGAATATTTTAAGCAGCCCAGAGCTAAAAAATTCTGTGGTTGATATATTACTGTTTGTTAACCTGTTTTAAATGTCCTGCACAAAATTTCTTAAAGTCCTGTGCCCCTCAAAAGCCTACAAATTTATGGGCCTTTGATGGATCCAATTGCACTAAATTAACCCATGAACACTGGCTGCTGGAGTCATTCATCAGCCTTGTCTAAGTGGTGGTATTTTTATTTGCACTTCTATACAAGCAACAGGCTGTTTGTTTTACAGTGTCTGATAACATTGTTTGTCTACCCCTTCATATTTGCACAGTTTGACATTCCCAGTAACAGCAGCAGTAAGGTAACATATGGAGTTTTAAACATCCATTAAATCCATCTGTGGCATTTTGACAGAATATGGGTTATAGATACATTTGTTTTAAGACAGTTTTATATTTTTCCTTCTCTTGCAAAGATGCAGTTTATTGCAATTTGTGAGACAAAAGATTTTTAAAAGCAGTTAAAGCATACATAGGCTCTCAAACCATTAATGATTCTTCCAGGTAATTATTTTGCAACAGTATAGGTAACTTCTTTCTTCCTCCATATAATGCAGTATGTAAAATTTAGCATATCAATAATACACATATATCAAACAGTATGTAAAAATCTCTGTTTTATAGTACAACGGTGCTATTTTATAGTTTGTTACGTGAAAGGGTCTGGCCAAAATGGTAATAGGTAAAAGCAAATATGGAATGATCAAGCCAAAGATTAAATAACAAAATAGTTTTTTAAATATTTAGTTTAAATGAACTAAAATGGCTTTAGATTCCAACATGTAAATAACTTTCCCACCTTCAAAAGTAAATTCAGATATTTGTTTCCTTTCTAGGTGTTTGAATGGTGGTATTTTCACTTACAGTTATGTGGAACACAGACTCATAGATGCCTAGGCCCAGAGAAGACAATTTGAAAAACAGCCCTCAAATGACTTCAAAGGGTAGCCCATCAGGGTCTAGGTCTTTCTGAAATATAACCATTTTATTCAAATGTGTCAGAGGATTACTCAAGTTCTTTGCCATTTTAATTCTTCCCACAATCAAATGTGACTAAATTGACTGTTAATTAGGCTGCTGCATCTCTGTAAATCAGAAAAACCAATCTAATCACCAAATTTGAGTGTAGAAAGTGTCCTTAAGAGATGAACCATAACATCCTTCAAACTGCTACTTACAGTGGCCTTTCATGCACTCTTATGGGAGACAAATATTTCCAGATAACCTCTGCCATGTAACCTTGATAGGTACTGCACTGATTCTCCCTTGAATAACACCGTGTCCTATGCTCCATTTCTATAAATGAACTCAGTGATAGATTGGCCATGCAGTGAAGGGGGATAGATAGTCAACAGTGTCCCAAGGTGAGCAGTAAACTTCTCTGTGAGAGAAGGGTAGAGGAAGCAGGGTAGAATGCACTGTTCCACCCCATCCAGAATGGCAATGAGGTTCCACCTGACTTCTTCCCATCACCCTGCACATGGTAAGCTCAGACTAGGGACAAAGCATCCCTTGGTCAGCCCCAGAGATGGCAGGGAGAATTGATGAAGGGAGTAATTTGGGAGATTTGATCTGTAAAGGAAGTATCTCTTTATAAAGGCTCAAACCTGCCTTACTTTCTACTACATCCATGGGAGTAGATGACTGAGCTATTGATTAAAACACAAAGGAACAATCTCAGCAGACTGCATATTGTACAGCTCCTCAACAGTTTCTTGTGAAACAGACAGGAAAGGTACATCAATAAATTATTATAGTTCCTTTTTTATTCCCATAGAATATTTGGGGTTTGTATTTTCCCCCCAAAAAAGAAAAGTGCAATGTATTCTTATGCAATTCTCTAAAGTCTCTGCTTTCTGTAAGATGCATGTTTATATGCACAATAGGTTGCCATTGCAATGTAAAAGCAGAACAGTACATGAATAAAAAGAATATGTCACAGCTGTCACTGACTGAGACAGTTATGTTGAAAAAGGAAGAAAGTACAGAGAAACACTTGGGGAAATTAACCTTAATTATTTACCAACAATACCAATGGAAAGGGATGTTCAATGGCTGTTAAGAATTCTGAAATGTATTCTAAGAATAAGCCATTATTTTGATGTCGCAGACGTAATACATACTTCCCTTTTGTGTCCCGTGATTCTTTCTGTGCCCTACCTCCTCTGAAGTTCTAACGGGAGAAGGAAGGAAAGGTGTGAGTACAAAAAGCAACTTGTAGATCTCAGTGGTGGCAAGTTTCTTTGTAGATAACATTTTACTGATGCACTGTTAACATAACTGAATAATCACATATCATTGTGCTATTTAATTCCCGTGAATTAATTCAAATTTTGGTCTTATCTTGGGATTCATACACTCACATTCATGCCACCACATTTCTCCCGTTGAGAAATCACAATTAGAAAATGTCACTCATTGAGACAGTATCTAACATCAGAACTTGATAACTGTCTAAACAAATTAGAACAATTCTTGAAAGAAACTACAATAAATAATGAATAGCTACAGACATCAAAGGCATCATTTTGCTTTACTAGAGAATAAATGGTATCACGAAAGGAGTGTAGCTCAACCATCAAAAAGGTGAGAAATGCATGGGATTGCAGAAGGGAGAATTGGATGGGAAATGCATACTTGCATAAGAAATCTCCAGTCATATGGCAGGGAGAACATGATATACCAGTCAGAGTGAAAGATAAAGGGCTGCATTAGTTTAACAACCTTAATAAATCTGGTACTTACAGAAGTTGAAGGGTGAGCCAAAACATCTCTCTCCCAAAAATACAAAGTACTCTGACTTGAAAAACTTCTGATTAGAGAAATTGAAGGGATCAGCTAGATTTTCAAAAGCACTCCAGATATATAGGAACAGGGCTCCCACTGAATGCCACTGATTCTCAGAAATCACTTAAGAGGTGAAGAAAATCTCACTCCCCATCCTTCCATGTCATGTAAATGACATGACAGAAGTCACAGATATTTGCATTCTAGAGTAGACATTAAACTCCTATTAGTATACAGAAAGTCACTGAAGTTCAGAAGTAAAAAAGTAAATTAAGCCTCATTATTTTCAGTTAGTTCAAAAAGGACTGCAGAATCTAAACCCACTGAAGTTAACATATCTCTTTCATCAAGGAGCAAAATTTGAGCTTCATCTCCATAGCAACCATCATTAATCATTAAGACTTTAAATGGAAAATGAATGAATTCTATATTCTGCTCAAAATATACTTACAAACCTAAACTTTTGTATGATCCTTATTTGTACCATTTAGTCGAGAGATAAAAGAAAATCAAATAACGGGACATTGCATTGAGGCCCTGAACATACATCCAAGTAGACACCCTTAGCCCAAGGCAGATTACAGTGTCAATTCTTTTTTTATGATCAATGAGTAAATTAGTGGTAGGCTTTCTTTACGGAATTGAATTCCGTACACAACTTGTAGCTATGTTCAGTTGCCCCATGAGCTGGTTGTTGACTTAGTATCGGGGGTTAAATTTGATTGATAAAGACTCTAGGCCAAGCACTGTGTCTTCTGAGGTCTCCATTTTAACCAACAAGTGCACAATAACACAACTTCAGAAAAGCACATGCATATTTGCTTTACCTGTTACTGATTTGGTCAACAATGCCAAAGTGGTGCTATTGTTTTGTTTAAGAAAGTAAAGTACTTGACTAAAATATAAAAGAAAGCGTAAATATTTTTTTAATGTATGAAAATGACAATTATATAGGTATGGTTATTAAAATAGAAATACAACTAGCCATAACTTTTCAACTTTTTGTCACTGAGTAACAGCAAAAAAATCTTAAATTGATGGAGATGGGGCAGCAATAAGAGTCAAAATGCCACAAAAATTTGAAGACTTGAAATGCAATCTGAATCTTTACTTCAAGTCAGAAATACAGGTGAAGAAAAGCATTTGAAGTCAGGGAACAATGGATATGACTGAAAGCTTGTTCAGACAATTGCAAGTCCTATATCGTATCAAAGATATTTAAGCCACACTCTAGCTTGAAATCAGTGTAGAGTTTGAGTTAAAGTCAGTGGCATGATATAATCAAGATTTTCATTGAGCACGGGTTTTTATTTTTACCTGATTACCTTCTCGCTCATGGCAAGCCCCGCAAAAGTCAATGTCTGTTACCAAAAAAGAAAAAAAAGGCACAAAAAATGCATCTGATTTTAACAAGGAGTGAAAAACTAAATACTCCTAACACGAAACTGATGCTATTTTTGATTTTCACCAGTTTCAAATTGTGAGAAAAAGTTGAAATATATGGCTAACAATCTGTGAAATTTTTTTTTTAACTTTATATGGTCACTATGAACATCCTAATGTGCAAAATTTCACATTTCATTGTTTTGCTTTGAAATGATGATAAGTTAAGCCCAAATAGAGATTCTTGGAACCTATAGACTAGATAGAATACTGATGTTCTGATGTAGGTATAATCAATATATTTAAAATGTTTTATTTTTAGTCTGAAAAGGAATAGTAATAATTTATTTGGGGACTCAACCTATACTGGTCCCTCTTTTAAGGATACTGTGCAGTGCAAAGAAGTCTTTCAAATGCTAAACGTCTATTCAGAGGCAACATTTATTCCTCCCTCCCCCTTCCTCCACCTAGTTAAAACACTATCGCAACATAATTTTATTGTTTGTCTGTTTGTTTGTTTGGGGGGGTTTGTTTTGTTTTGATTCACTTTTTGTTTTTATTTGGGGCGAGGAGTAAGGAGGAGAAGATCAGACTTTCAAGTGATTAAGATTTTTTCCTCTTGGGTAGAATCCACAAAAAATAAAGAATTTGCCTTGATGAGATTACTAATTATCCAATTCATGTGTGGAAGTAGCATTAAGTAAAGCAAGTAGATTAAAGTTGTCTTTAAAGAAGGAAAAAAGTTATTAACACAAAGTGTTTACTCATTCGAATTCTACACAACACATTTGGCTTCTTGCAGCATTGGAATATTCTGCTGGACTGTACCTGTCTGAACACACAGTATCTGATGTATATAAATCTTTGATTTTTTTACATGAAGAGTTTTATGGGAATATCTGAAACTTGATTACATATAGTACAGTATAGAGATACCAGTCTATCAGAGACCAAAACAAGAAGGACCTCCCTGATGCTTACATTAGGAAATCTTATAGTAGTTGCATAAAGGGTGTGTGTATGTATATATATACATATATATATACAGACATATGTATGTGTATATATATAATGTTATAGTATGTGTATGTGTATGTGCATGCGTGTGTGCACATGTGTATTATACTTTTCTTTTTACTTTGAAGTAAAATTTGACCTTGTTTTTTTACGAATTATTTCTCCTGGATTATATTCAATAATCCAATTGGAATCTAATTTAAGAACATTGTATACTATGGGTGTCACAAGTTAGATCCTATCTGTGGTTTTCACACCTAAACAAATGACTTGATTTTTAAACCATAAGAAATTTCTTTGCTGTCATCAGGCAAATCTATATAATCTGTTTAAGTATGGACGTAAAATACTAACTCTGAGGACCTTATTATGAAAACATTGATTTAAAAAATTTCTTTTATTTAATTCTTCTACAGATAACCTTTGTTAAGTGAGATTTTTTAAGCATCCCTTCAAAGTAAGAATAATGGGTAATATAAACAGAAGAATGAAAATTTCTGATATTTGATAATATCACCTCAATTATTCATTTGTCAATTAGATGTTTTTGTAAGAGTGATTCATTCCTCTCTATTGTACCCTTAACTATTTCAGAATCGGAAAAGACTTAGCACAGTAATTTCCTATACCACAAATTATTTATAATAACTTTTTATTTCTCTGTATTCTTCAGAAACTTTTTATTTTGCCAGCCTGGATCATAAAAATCATAAAAAAACATCAATATGATACTTCTGCTGCTAAACATTCTTGTCTAAAAATTTTTAACATACATACACCCACTTACAATATTTACATATTCGCACTTGATTGAAGTTCTTAAGAAACAACACAAATATAGTTGGGAGATACTTTTTTTTTTTCACATTTTAAAGGTATGAACCATTTTATAACTAAATCAAAGACACATCGTCTTACTGCATTTTACATTTGTTAGTATCATCTCATTCCACGAAAGCAACAACAAAATACCTGCAGAACAAAAAGGACTCCACCCACACCAGTAGGATCATCTTTAGTTTACTCTTGTTAAAGAAAAAGGTTTAACCAGGTAACTATATTTACACCTGATGCAAAGAAATGCATATTTTTTGTAGTGAAATATTTAACTTTGTGAATTTTAAAACCAAACTAATGTTCCACTCTTCCTAGCTTACTGGCATTAACCTGGTATGAAAAAGCCCACTTTAACAGCCATCAAAGACAAAGGATGCAAGACCAAAGGACTGAAGCGTTACGAATGGAAGAGGTGCAATGTCCTTATTTTGCACACAGTGATGCATTCTATCGTTTTTTGTCTTAGATTAGAATTTCACATAAAATTTACATAAATACTGCATAAGAACTATAATACTCTTCATTATTTTCACTTAGAAACAAGTTTGACTATAATAAAGAACATGCAAGTTACATTGCATGATACATTATATAAATAATATCTTTTTATTTCTAAGGAATTGGTTCAACTGAATTCTATAGAAATCCTGTGCAAGATGAAAAAACAATTGTTAAAAGTGTATAATGATAATAGTTGCCTGATTAAGTCTAATCAAACATGAGTCATAAAATACTCCACTGAAAGCGTATTGGTACCACATAACACTCTGAACAGCTTCACCTGTGGTCTAATTCTTCATGTTGCTTTTATCCGAATGTGATGGTTCCATTTTATAGTTTCTTAATCCTTGGAGTCTTTGAGTTGAATATTAAACATGTTTATCAAGCCCCAGGATTTTAGGAAACAAAGTAGAAGCAGCAGCATCACCTGCTGCTGATAATCAAATCATATATGAGCTTTCTCTTCTCCCAAATTACCTGCAAAGCCACCCAGAAGCGCTAAATGAAGAGGTTGATAGCACTTGCTTTTTGGGAGGACAGCCCTCCCAATAGGAATATTAACTGTCCTCCCTTCCTTTACTGTTGGACTTCGGTTCGTATCCTGACTAAAACTGGGGTTTCCATAATGCAAGCATGAATGTGGATACATCGTCTTCTGGTTTCACTACTGAATTATGCTACTATTAACATTTCAAGTCATTATAACCAAACAGTGACAAGTGTTAAATGTTCATTCACAAAGAAACCATTTAAACTCTCTATTAAAGTTCTAACTGGATTTATTCTTTCCTTTTTATTTTCTTGTGCTTACTCATAATACAATGTCACTACTTGATGACAAATAATATTTCATACTGTGTATGTAACATCATTGTGTTGCAGAAACCCCCAAATACCTCAACAATGTCTTTGTTGCGCTCTTCTCCCCATTTAGCACTTATAAGCTTTTCTAGTAACAACAAATAAATCAAAAAACAGAGCTCTTAATATGTACAAATATTAAAAAAAAACAAGAATTTTTGCTAGTTTGCAGTTCATGTAATGCCATCTGAACCGTTCTCTTCCACACTCTCTACAAGCTGTCTAGAACAGTAAACTTTGCTCCATAAATAATAGTGTATTCATGCTTTTAAAGGCTCTTATATGCATTTATGGTAGGTAAAGGTTGGAAGAGGTAGTTGACTGATTTTCACTTTTATCTACTTTGATTTCAGTAAAGGGCTTTGTCACTGTATACATAAAGCCTAATGCACCCTTTGGTTTGTAGAATGTACTGAAATGTTTGCAACCCTCTTGGTATCAGGTCCAAAATGTGAAGCATTACTGTTAAGAGGGTATCTTTCTAATGTATTTGTATGTATAGTTTACACCTCTGTGAGGTCTAATAAAGGATTATGGTTAATAAAAAATGTGTTGAAAATTCCTCATCCACACAGATTTTGCAGTAATTTGCATTCTCCTTTGTCTTCCTTGGCATATACATTTAAATTCTCCAAATTCACTAAAATCAGGACATACTTTAACAAGATGAGCAATCTTCACTCCTAAAAGGGGACTGACATAGAAAGGTAACTAGTGGCTCAAGAGCCTTGATAAAATGAAGCATCAGCAGAAGAAATTATGGATATAATATATAGATAGATATGATTAATAGTAATGAACAACCAGGAACAAACTGTATTCACCCATAGATGAAGACAGCTGAACTCTGGTATATAGCCACCAACTGGAGAAGTTGATGGTAGCTTAATGTATACTGACTCTTCCAAGGGACATTTAAGGAACTACAAACTACTATGCCTTGTATGTCAATCACTTAAATTGCTCTTGAGAACAGAATCTGTGGGTATGCAATAAATATCATAAAATAAATATTATATGATAAATATGGTTTCTTTCAGGAAAAGGAAGATGGCTGTTGTAAAGTTAAGCCTCATAAATCTGTTGGCAGTTCTTTGGAAGAAAGGTCAAGCAGGTAGTCAAGGGAGGTGATCAGGGCAATCTTGGGTTTCCAAAATTCTTGTAAATTAGGTCCCTGATCCAAAGTTCTTAAAAACCCTAAACTGACATTAAATGAGAGTGAAGTCCTTCATATGTGCAAATCACTGATTAAAAAGCAGAAAAAATAAATCAGGAAAAATAGCCAGTCTATAGTGGAGTGACACTATATGTGAAATTCTGGTGTGATCTGTTCTAGCTGTTCAACTTTTTCCTAAATGAGCTGGAGAAGGGGTGAACAGTAAGAACACGAAGTTGTGTTCAGGCAATCAGGTCAATCAGGCATGATTATGCCTTGGTAAATCTATGCTGAGTGTTCCCAGTTGCTGTCTTGTTTTTCACATGCTTGGAAATAGTTCCCAGGAAGAATTTTTTTTCTTAAACTGTCCAGGCACTGAGACCAGCTTGTATCCTTAGAGATCTTGGTGCCTTCGGATAGGTGAAATGTTTGCATTTTTTCATGCACAAAACTCCCACAGTTGTCATAACCTTTTTAACATGACCAAGAGCAGCCTCACAACCACACCACATAGCTCCCTCATCACCCTTATATGTATCCTGCGTGGTCCCAAGAGCTGGTGTATCTCCATTCAGCTTAAGTGCTCCACAATTCCACCTTCTTCTGTTGTGGACAACGCTACGCTCTGTCAGTGAACTTATGGTTCTGGGGGGGCTGAAGACAGCCCTACCACTGCAAATGCAAATAGACACAAAAAAAGGCCTCTGACCCAGGAAGTCCATAAACCGTAAATCAAAGGTGGGTAGGAAAGTTTCACTACATGTTGCTTCGTTCTAGCATTTTTCCCTAGATACTGATTTTGGCTACAGTGCAAAACTGTTTCCTGGACAGATTTCCCCATGTCATCTTTACTCTAACTTCTTGTATTTTTATCCTACTGGCATAGTCGCCATTCTAGACTTTAACTGCACAATCCCTAAAGTAATATCCTTCACACAAAATTTTCTATATTTAAATAATCACAGCCAATAATTTTTAAACCCTCACTGTCTTATCGTAATATA
>NW_010430343.1:0-246 GCF_000710305.1 Buceros rhinoceros silvestris
CCCTGCCCGCCCTCCACATCACGCACGCTGTTGAGCAATGCCCCCGATAAGGGGCTGGGGACACAGGGCCGGCCCTGACCACCGGCTCCCAGTGACGTGGGGTGCACAGGAGCCGCCCAGCAAACGCCCTCCATGGGGCAAGAGCCCATGGCCACATCCAGTGACCTGCGGGGGGAAACTGCTGGCCTTCAAGCGGGGATCGTGTGGGGACCCCATGGGGCGGGCACAGCGCGGTCTGGGGGATGG
>NW_010430343.1:352-1614 GCF_000710305.1 Buceros rhinoceros silvestris
AAGCCCTCTGCTCATGGGGCCAAAGCCTCGCAACAGGGCTGGACCAGACAGTCCCCAGGTCCTGCCCATGGGTAAGCCAGGATCTGGCCCTTCTGGGACTGTGTGCTGCAGGTGGGGAGCAGGGACACGGCACTCCCAAGCTCGGTCCTGACGGGACTGAGCCCTCCCCTGGCTGTGCATGCCTCAAGCAGCAGAGCTGGACCAAACAGCCCCCCGTGTGAGACCTGGGGTGTCCCCAGAGGCTGCTAAACTCAGCGGAGCCCAAGAGATGGACCTGCCCCAGCAGCTGGGAGGTGGCCGGGATGGCCGGGGTGCAAGAGCCCAGCGCTACGGACACGCTGGCACCGCATACACCCCGGTGCGATGTACACCCTGGCACTACCTATACGCTGGTGCTACGTACGCTGCAGCCACAGACATGGAACAACCGTGACGCCAGAGTGGGGAAAGTCCAGGGCAGCCAACACAGGGTGAGAGATGTGGTCAAGGGCAGTGGCTGGTGAAATCTACAGCCGGATCCCAACGCAGCCCCTCGGTGGGGCTTTGTGATCCAGAGACCAGGACAGGGGTCCCTCTCCACAGCCTCCGGCACAGCTCGGGCTGCTGCATCCACACTGCAGGATGTACCCTGGCAGGGACATGACCCCATGGCCCCACAGCCCCTGGCACAGCCCTGGCACCAGCCCTGGCACCAGCCCTGGCATCCGTTAACCATTAAGACCTTGCTCAAGGCGCCCGCCCACCCAGCATCCCGGTGCCCTCCTACCCGTGCCAGCACCACCCGGGTTTGCCCAAGGCCTCCGTATGCCTCCATGGACCCTCTCCCACGCCTGTGGCCCACTTGTGCAGAGGCCACGTGTGGCCAAGCCACCGCTGCTGCAGTGGTGTCCTATTTGCCGGCTTTTCCTGGCCGGCTGGTGCCCTCTCCTGGGGAGCAGAGCCAGAGGAACAGCCCCAGCACCCTGGAACCTGGCGGGTTCTGGTGGGGCGGCAGTCCCAGCAGACATGGCCCCCTCCAAGGGAACCATCTGGAGACACTTGAGTCTGATCCTAGCCTGTGGCCTGAGGAACGGCATCTCGGGCTGGAGGGGACCCCAAAGCTGGCAGGGCCCGCAGAATGGGTGCTCATGGGACATGGGCTGTGGTGGCTGATGAGCCACGACTGGGATGGACTGTGGGGGTTATGGGGGACACAGCACCCCGCTGCTGACCTCATTATCACTGGGGTCCTGGATGGGCTCTGCTTGGTGGCGGAGGAGGGG
>NW_010430343.1:1780-2314 GCF_000710305.1 Buceros rhinoceros silvestris
GGGGGCTGTGGGTGCAGGATGGAGGAGAGTGGGGCCAGGCAATGGGGGAGTGGTGGCAGGGGTTCCCTGCAGAGTGGATGGGGCTAGGGGAGAGGGCAGAGGCAGCTCCGGGGCTGGGGTATCAAGCAGGGAAAGGAACCGGGGGGGTGTCAAAGGGGACTTGGGTTATTAGGGTTGGGATGGGGAGTCGCAACCCCCAATTGGGGTTGTTGGTTTGGGATGGTGGGTGTTCAAAGGGGATTAAGGTGAAGGTGGGGTCAAGAGAGGTCAAGGGTTATAGGGATGTCCCAGTGGAGAACTGGGAAGTCATGGAAGATTCAACAGCAAGTGAAGGTGTTGTGGGGCTGGAAGGGAATCCAGGGGCTTCATGGGGTAACAAAGGGGTTTGGGGGTGTCGGGTTGGGATGGAGGCATCCAAGGAATGCATGGTAGGAGATGACAAGGAGGACGGGGGGTAACTAGGGTGTCAGGATGGATGACTGGGGGTGCCATGGGGGATCTTGGCTAGTTGGGGGGCTTTTGGGATGACTGGGA
>NW_010430343.1:2567-2818 GCF_000710305.1 Buceros rhinoceros silvestris
GGGTGCCTGTGTCAGTCGGGACAGGCTGGCTGCTGGGCGGAGGGACTGGGCAGACGGAGGTGGGGATGGAGGGAGGGAGCGGTGGCTTGGAGGGAGAGAGGGAGCGAGAGAGATAGAGAGCAGAAGCAGGGGAACGGGGATGCAAGGATGGAGCGGGGAGGGGAAGGAGAGAGTGAGGGAGGGAGGGCGGGCGGCGGCGAGCGGGTAAGGAAGGATAGAGGGTCAGAGGGAGGGAGGGAGGAAGGGAGGGA
>NW_010430344.1:0-1512 GCF_000710305.1 Buceros rhinoceros silvestris
TGAAAAGCTTGTGGAGTAGGACTGGCTGGTGATTTCTTTCTATCACCCAAACAATTCAGGGTTTGTGTTGTAGCAGTGCTTGGGAGCTCCTGTGTGGGCAATGCACAGACCCTCCAAAATCCCGCTGCCCTGTGCCAAGCGTTTCAACCCAGAGCAAGACAATAAACAGAAATAATGATGCAGCATGGGGGCAGAGGTCCCAGGAATTACTACTACTGTCTAACCCCAGCAGGAGCGATAGCCCTCATCATGCTATACCTGACATCCGCCCTTTGAACCACAGGGACAGACCTGTGGTTTCACTGTCGGAAATCTTTGCCTCTGTCTTTGCTGCTGCCCTCACGGAGGTTATCTGTTGGCCACGGTGGTAAACTGTGGATGATGATGATTTACAAGTCAGTCGGTATTCTTATCAACACGGGGGCTTCCTCGAAGAGCTGAAGTGTGAAGCATTATGGAAAGCACCGTTTGAAATAGAGATGTACAGCTGTAGGGAACATCTTCCACACCCTGTTGCAAAGGGCTCTTCTACCAGACGCTTAGAAATACCCTCACCTGGGGACAGAACAGCTCTTTCTCTTCTGTGCCTTTTCAAGTGCGTCTTGTACTGAATGTATTCACTAAAATTACCTCAAATGCAATGAAGCTGCTGCCAGTAGGTTTTTATCGGTGGAACTGGTGGCATTTCATCCTGGCGATCCCGTGCTCTAGCAGACGAGCTGCTCAGGAGACGTGTTTTCTGTGTCATGGACTTGCTGCGAGGAGCAGCATGAGTAGGGAGAGTTTTCTGCCATCTCTGCAGAACCATGATACCATGGTCTGCCCCAGTCTTACAAAAAGCCTTCTCAGAGCCATGGCCAACACTGGTGGGGGTTGGGGAAGGAACCCGATTGGCTGGTACTGGTGAACAGAACCAACTCCAGGTTCCCTTTGGAGCCATGTCTGTTTTAAGTGCTGCAGTAACACAAATAACCCGGTTGGGAAGATAAACTTCGCGATAAAAACGTGCAATTTGGAAGGCTGGGTGCAAGCCATCCCAGCTGGTACCACCAGAAATGCCCTCATTATGCTCTCTAGCAGATCCGTGCTTCAACCTAGCTTGATCATGGCATTTGAGGGTTTTTTTTTTTCTGTAGAGTACACCAAGGTGTCAGTAGTGGTTGGTTTTCTCTCCAGAAAGCAGAGGGAAAAGCACTGTGCGGTGTTTAATGTGCTGGAGAACGGCTGCTCTCTAGTGTCCAGGGATGGGTAATTCTGGGAATGATGGAGCCCTCCGTTCTGCCGCAGTCACTGCTCACAGCTGACTTGCAGAGGTGGTAACAACTCGATGGAGGGTGTTTCAGAGGATGCGATTAAAACAAACATTTTTGTTTGTCTCTTAATCTCTCAGATATTTTGCTATTTCAGCTTGATTTTGGGAACCCATCTCTGAACAATTAGCAGAAGTTAATCCTCCTGCCAGTCTCAACCAGTTGCTGGAATCTGGCTGGCAGGGATGAGCCATGCCAGGGG
>NW_010430344.1:1541-2273 GCF_000710305.1 Buceros rhinoceros silvestris
AGCAGATTTTTTTTTTTTTTTTTAAATAGGATTAAGCAAAAAGACAAGCAAGATGTCACATCATTCCTGCAAATATTGACAGGGATTAGAAGTCTGTGGGAGGATGATTGTTTTCATCAGGGCAGAGAACAGCAGCAAGACTGGGCTCCAGAAAAATAAGTTAGGCAGCTCTAGCATTGTTGCATTCTGTTGCATTCAAAGGCTCAAGTTACACTTGGTATAAGTTTTCACCCACTCGTGTCTCTGTGATGCCCTCAGCAGGACACGGGCTAGGTTGGCCCAAGCGCTTCACTGTTGCTGCTGTGGTGGCAGCTCTAAATCAATATGAATAAACAAGTTAATCGAAATACAACTACAGAGGATTGTAAAGGTGGGACTGGCAGTGGCAACCCATCCCTGTCTGATACTGCCTGAGCTCTGATGAAAAACTGCCAAGGTCAGAGGCTTTGGGGAATTAGGGTTGGGTTTAAAACCTCACTTAAAGAGAAAATTCAGTAGGGTGCTGATGGACAGGAGACATCCTTTGTAACTGGTCGTGTTGTTTCTTTTTCCCCCTTTTTTCTGGTTTTTTTTTTTTTTTTTAGATTTTTAATATCATGTAGCAAAATGGTAAAAGTGGCTGAAAAGTTCATTGCAGCTCCTTACCTAGTGCTGATTCTAACACTTGAAAAGTTGCTCTTTTCGGTTTTTTTTTTTTTTTTTTGGGAGGATATTACTCCTACCCATAATGTT
>NW_010430344.1:2383-9157 GCF_000710305.1 Buceros rhinoceros silvestris
TTTTTTTTTTGGAAGGATATTACTCCTACAGCTAATGCTTTTCTATCCAGGCTGTTAGGGAGGGGCGTGAGGTCAGGTCCTGGAGGTTGGAAATCAGGTGAATTAGAAATTGGAGGGCTCAGGTGAGAGTGAGACTGCAAGTGTGTGGGATCCTGTCTCATGGAGGGACAAAAAGAGAGAGGGTTAATTTTTTGGATGAGTCAAGGAAACCTGCAGACAGATCTAGAAATGGCTCTGTTTGCTCTCTGTTGGCTGGAACAGATTAAACCCAGCAAATCTCTCCTTTTAAAGAAAGAGCAAGCTGTTCAAACCGCAGCTCGGTTCAAGCAAAGCAGAAGATTGCTGTGGAGTTAGTGAACTCCTGGCCATACCTTTAACTTTGAGAGACAAATCCCCAGGGAAGAGCTGCTTCCCGCCGCTTTCCTCCCCACTTGGAACGGAGGTGGGTGCTGCTGGGTGACAGCCAGCTGCACAATCCTTCTCCGCGGAGCTATGCGAGGAGCGAGTTCCTGCTTATGGCTGGCAGCTGGGAACACAGGAGGAAACAGAGGTTGCGGGGGCTCCCCTCTTACTGGAGGGAGCCTGAGGAGTTTGGACTTGTCGGGAGCCCCAGAGCTCTGGGAGAGCACGTCTGAGCAGCTGCAGGGAGTATAGAGTATCTTCACCAAACCAGCCAAAATGTTCTGCTGAAAGGAGTTGACTAATAGTTTCCCCGTGTTTCAGGTTCCCACACACAGAGTCAGCTTTTCCTGTGGCTTTGCAGGGCCCGACTGGAGCTGGCAGCGCTCCTCAGTGAGGCTGACTCTTGCTGCCTCTTCTCTTGGACAAAACAAGTGTCCCCTTCATTCGCCTTTGGAGGTGGAGGGTGAATCCAACTATCTTCAAGCAGCTCTTTTCCACTCAGACAGAAGATGGGGGATCCTCTGAGCACGGTGGTGCTGCGCGTGGTAGGTGCAACACTGTTGGCTTCAGAGGTGGTGTGGGCAGCAAACGCGTCCTTGTAAACACCTCCAGTTATGCATTAGAATCAGGGAAGCCAAGGAGCAAAGATGGTTGGCATACCGGAAGGAGAAAAAGCCTGGCTAATCCCCAGCAGGATGTGTGACAATGTCCTTTCTCATTCCAAGGCTGGGAGAGTGTGCGGAGTTACTAGAGTTAGCAGGGCTGTGTCTTGGTGAGTGTTGGGTGGGAAAGTGCCAGGAGGAAAATGTTTACTTCTGCTGTTGTTAGAAAAGCAATCCGTGGAAAATCTGAAGGGATCCGCTTCAGATTAGTTCCAGGCTCTTTTGCTGCCTCTTGAAACCATTATCTGTCCGTGGAATAGAGTCCAAGGAGGCCACTTGATTCACCATGTGTCGGAAGTGTGGACCAGCACAATGCAGGAACTGCGGAAGGTGTTTCAGAAATGTCTTGGCTTATGGTCAATGTAGCCTAGAATCCTTCTGCAGCCCCTGGGGAAAAGTAGGGGCAAAAGCGGGAGGGTAAGGGCACACCACAGAGTGAACATTGATTACAGGGCATTCTGTTTCCTCAGGCAAACTCCAGCTGCGTCTGCTGAACTAAACCAGTAGCCACAATGGTGATGAGTATGTTGTGTTTTTCTTACTCAATATACGAGTTTGGGGAGATGGCTCCCAGTTGCCTGTGTTACCTGAACATACAGACCCCACCCAGTTTCCCTCTGTTTGCGCAAAATGTGTTCCTAAGTTAACCCACAGGGTAAGAGCTGGTTTATCTTGAGATCTAATCAAACCCTCTCCAGGTGTTGTCTTCGGACAGACTTACGACCATACCTTGGTGTCACCAGCAAAAGGGGCGTTCTGAAGGAAGAGTCTTACCGGGTGGTTCTAGAAATAATGCTCGTGATTACACAGGCCTTCAGAATCCACAGCTCTGGCTTTCCTGGATATGTTCTGGTTGATATTTTCTGTCTTAATAGCGCATAAAGGTCAATTGATTTACTCTACGTTGACAGCGGAGATACGGTTCAATTTGCTGTTCAGTAAGATATTAAAAAATGATACGATTTCAAGGAGTACCTACAGCAACAAAGCTGCAGGTGAAAGGACGTAGCCTGGGTATTTTGTCTTCCTTAAGCTTGCACATTTTAATCATCTCACGTGAAACACCACCACCCATTGCCAGGATTAATAACCCTGTGTTAAAGAGACAAGAAACAAAATGTAGATGCATTTTGGTTTTTGTTTTGGTGCAAAACTCCAAATAAATCCTCCGGCGAGTCAAATACTTTGTGTAATTTGAAACGCATTTATGTGGAGAATGTGTTGTGGCTCGTTTCTAATAGATCCATGCTTATTATTTTAGGCAAGGTTTTGGCTCAATGTCTATTTGGAATCGAAGGCCTATCAATGTCTACATTCTTGAGCGTTTTTCTTCTATACTGGTGATATTTTTTTTCAGCCTCTATCATTATGGAGAGTTCATCTTCCTTCCTACTTCTCCAGTTAAAATCTAGATTGCTTTAAACAATTAGTATCATTTTTGAGAGGCAAAACCAATAGCAATTGTAGTCTTTCAGTGCATGAAAGATGATGGAGGCTGGTGGCCAGCAATACACAGATTTCTCTGAGTTTATTGAAAGGAGTGTGACCTGGGCCAGAGGAACTTTGTTTTGGGAAGTGAACTGTCTAGGACGAAAATGCTCAGTTGCTTTTTAGGACTTAAAGTTCAGGCGTTGTGATTCCGTATAAGGTGAATTCAGTTCATCAAAATGTCGATGAAATACCTGGATTTTGGCAATGCCAATTGCTTGTTTTTCATGAAATACCAAAGCACAACACTCTACTTCAAAACCAAGACGTTCACCTGTTCTTGGCCTGCAATATTAAGCAATACTTAGAGAAAATGGAGCTTTTGGTCTCCCAGTTTGGGAAAAAGAGCAAATTCTTTAGCGTTTTTGTAGAATTGGGAATTCCAATTCATGTGTGAATTTTGTAGCACTAGGCAATTGTCCATGTATATGTTTTATACATGCATAAAGGCTGCAGTACAGTACAGAGTGAGCCGTGATTCCAGCTCAGTCGTGGCACAGAAAAGTTTGTTGGAGTTGCGCAAAGTCCCCGTGAAGATCCAGGAGTTCTCAGTGGAGTTACTCCAACAGGAATCTTCTCTGCGCCTCAGTCTCCTTAATGGTGTCCAAAGTACCTTCACATCAGTGTCACTGTCATGATGTTATCTTACTTGTACCAGCGACCATACCTGCTAAAATTCATGTTTGAAGGGTCAAGCCCTTAGACTCTCTACTACTAGGTAGCCCAGGGGTTGCAGCAACGCTAGTTGTAGTGCTGCTGTTGGCCTTTTGAGTCCTTGTGGTCACTGAGTCAGCGCAGGTTCCTGCCAAGACAAGGCAGGGTGAGGACTATCTTGTCACATGTGTTAAGCGTGGTTTCATGTGAAGAACACCAGCATCTTTGGAGCAGACCTATCCCCTGGTCCAGTGCGGAGCGTGAGGTGATGCTGGTGGACACTTGGGTTCTTTTTCTGGGTTATGACTGTTTTCCATGTGCCTGAATCCCATGGGTTCGGACAGCATTGCCTGATAAAGTTTTGGAATATGAAGGGGGATTCTCTTTTTTTTGTTTTCCCTGCCAACAACTTGCTGTATTTAGCAGCCTCTCTGCCTTCATTGCTCTGCTGGTAAATAGATTAATACTTGTCCTAAATAAGAGGAATTTGTTTAATGTTTGCCTAGTGCTTTGCAGGTTTCAAAGAAGGGTGCACGAAGAACTGGAAATGAGACAAATTCCATTTATAAGGGATCTGACAGTGCCTGTGCGCTACAAAGGGTTATGTACGAGTTGGTGGGGGCTGCCTCCTGCTGCTGCCTCCAGGGAATGTGCCTTGCTGAGGTCTGAGGGTGTTTGTTGAATTACAAAAATGTTTGCAGTGCAGAACTGCACCGGCACATAGAGCAGATGCCTCCTGCTGTGTTTCTGCTTGCCAGCCTGGACACACGGGCACAGGAGATGTTGGCACAGGAGCGAAACAAGGGAAACTCTCTGAAGAGTTGTCTTGACTTTGACCAGATTCTGTCAATAGAGCTGCCTGTGTTGCAAAACACTTGTAACATCTGAGCAAAACAAGGCAAGAAGTGATTCTCGCATTCTGGCTTGGTGGACTTTTGTCAATAGCTGTCTTAGGACGGTATGTTCTCCGAGCTCACAGGAGAGGCCTCAGGGTTTCCCTCCACTGAGAAGTTTTTAAGCCTTTATTAGTGATGCTGTACACGGAGGGAAGCACAATCCCACCAGTCTTATGAGCCCAAACTCTCCGGCTGACTGTTGGCAGCACAGCCATGAAGAAACCCCCCAGCACTGAATTCCTGTGGCGCTCCCAAGGAGGAGGATGCCCAAGAGGTGAAAGCGTCAAACCACTTGTGCACCGAGGACATCCAGTCCAGGGCCAGACTAAATCCAACGGGCAGTAAATCTGAAACACCTACAGTGGAGATGTCAGGAGCCTGAACACCAGCCACTTCCACTTGCTGTTGTGCCAAAGCAGTTGATGTGGATCTAGTCCCAACGCTACTTGATCTGGACCAAATCTAGGGCAGTTTGGGAAAGGTGGTGCAGCACTTACTTAGAACATAAGTGCTGCATGAATGTTTTGCAAAGGGTGCTGAGGGAAAGCTGGTTGTTTATTCCGCCTTTCTCCTCCACCAGGTCAGTTTTTGAGGAAACAAGCTGCTGAGAGAATCACCCCTATTATTTATAGGGTGGTGGGTTTTCTCACCCACAACTACAGGTACAGACAGTATCTTGGCATGGCAGTTTCCCCTCTGCGAACGCCAAAGATAAAAGGCCGGTTTAAAAACAGCTGAACTAAGTAGGTCAGTATTTGTTCCAGGATGAGCATGTGTGGTCTTTAAGACAGGGAAGAAATTCTCCTTTTGGAAATCAGCAGTGATGAAGAGCTCGGCAGTGCTGGTTGAGGCCAGGTCCCTTTTGAAAGCCTCGTCCTCCAATGCTAAGGGGATTAGAGTCGAGCGCGCTTTAATGAACACCCGTGAAGAGAGAGAACCTGCTTAAAAGAATAGACATGCTGTGCCCCTGAGTAATCCATCGGGAGAAATACGGGGAGCCGTTCTGGAGGAGCACAGTGCATTTTAACTAACTAATCCAGTTAAAAGAAGAACTTTTCAATGCGCAGAAAGGCAAAATACAGGAGGAAGTGGAAGAGAAGGTTGTGTTATACGGTGACATCTTTCTCTGCTACCTTTTTTGTTCTTAGTCTGAATGAAAGCAGAACACTTTGAAGGACCTACGTGAAACAAATACTCGGGGTGCAATCTTAGTGGGGTTTCTCCATGGCAGTGGGATTATCTACTTAATGAGTGTCCTTCGTACCTTCGCGGTACTTTCTAGCTAATAGTTGTTCTGATCCCTCAGGAAATGAGAAACTTTCGAGTGAGGATGTAATGAGCACATTCTCTAAGGGAGCAGTAATAGAATTTTTGCTGACTGATTATTTTATCTCCATTAACGCTTCCTTACGATGGTAATGAAAACTTGAAATATTCAGCTGATGAAAAGTTTTATGATGAAGACTGAGCTGGCCTTTGGCAGAACTGAATTTGTTACCTGGTAATGGCTTTAGAAGGCTGGCACAGATGGCAACAGCGGTAAAAATACTCGGTGAATAGGATGCAACTACTCAAAATGAAATTTTGTCCTTTGTATTGCCTTTTAACACCGAAGAGTGAAAACGACACATCTCTTGCGTCTGGAGACATTGCCTCCTAGTAGCCTTCGGAGAAGGAGTCTCTGCTATGAGGACCCTCTCTTTAAAAAGTGTATTTAGAGTTATTTAAGGGCAGATTTTCTCTTATTCTCAAGTTTCTTTAAGCTATTGAGCTGAGACCAAGTTCACCAGACTCAGAAACAAAAGAACAGTGTAATCCAAAAATGTGTAAAATGAAAGGAATGAAAGTCCTTTCTTAGTCTGTGTGGAATAGGCTTAAAACGGTCCTGAAATAAGTAGGATTTAACTGAAGCACAAAAGATAAAACCTCAGAACAAATTGTCAGGTAATTTTCAATAAATCCTCTTTGCTGCTTGTGCTGTGGAAACCTGGATCACTGCTGGTTCAGAGCAAACATCTCTTTATCTGTATAGCTGCTCTTCCTCTCACCTCAGCACGTCAAACCTGAGCAACCCGTAGTGTTTTGTGACTGAAAAATGTCCCTTGGAATAATAAAACTGATCCCAGAGGTAATTTGATGTCTCCTTCTTGGTAACTTTGACCCTTTGAAACAGGGGAAGAGCTCAGTTCCCATACTGAGTGTGGGGGGAGAGAGACTCTTGATGTCAAGATATGCCTTCTATTAGACGCTCTTGGGTTATTTAACAAAAACAAAAGGGCAACCCCCTCCCTGCTCTTAGTTCTTGTTAAAAATGATGTAAATAATTTACAGCCTTCCAAAAATGAGGACAGGAGTGATGTTTGGCAGATAGTGGGGGAAAAAAATCACAAATACGCTCAATCTTCTTGACACCTTAAAATGGGGACGGACTGAGGAGCAGCCCTCTAAAGGGTGTTCAACAAACTTCATCAAGCTTGGGAGTTGTTTGTTGGTTTAGAAATAGATCAGAGGTTTGTTGTCATTTACTCAAGAGTCTTATTCTGTGCAAATCTATGAAGTGGTGGTTGGAATTAGATTTCATAAACTGGTGTGTTTGGGGATGAGGAGAGCAGCATGTCCTCCCAGTTGTAACCCCACGGTTAAGAGCCCCAAAGGGTCACATATCCTACACG